>NC_060186.1:52111562-52411562 GCF_021184085.1 Oncorhynchus gorbuscha
TGCATCTCCTTTGCAGCACAACTCACCACTGTCTCACTAAAGAAAGGGTATTTTGTTATGAGAACTTAAGAGAAGCCCATCTTTTGATAATTGCTAGCTTAATTTCAGTCAACTGCTCAAGTTGAGGTCAGGCTCCATTCAACGTTAGCTATAACTAGCTGGCTAGAAGGCTGTTAGAAGCTAGCTACCTGGCAAATAGCCAGAGCCATCGAGCTAGCTAAAAATATCAGTGACTATTTACCAGTTGTACAATCATTCTGAGAGTCGGGGGGGGGGGTGTCTGTTGACACGGCAGGAGTCGAGGGATGTTAAAATAATTCCCACTGTCAGCGGCGTCTCTCTTGCCACTGTAGGTCTGGGCTGAGTCAGTTCGTGTCGCCTACGTCGTGGGCGGAGGTACCCGTTGGACAGAGTGGTCAGTGAATGCACCGCTAACAAGCCAAATCCGTGGGAGCAGGTGAACATAACGAGCATACACAAATCATTCACAATTGCACTTGTTTACAGAGGTAGGCGCAATTAGAACTCGGATCAAGAAGCCTTCGGAGCGCTGATCAACACTGGGAACGCAATAATAATAAATAACAAAATCATAAAAAGGTGAGTAAATGCTATTTCACAAATAAATAAAAAGGTGTGTTTAGCTGCGTGTATCCTCCACTACATCCCTGGTTGGGTCTGGCTAAACCCATTCATAAACATCAATATCCTGCCGGGCAGGGTTGAATCTACATTTGCCGGTCATTTTAGCTATCTGTGTAACGTTTGGCGGCACCTAAGTAGTCAGTTCTGTACCTGCCTGGATGAGTGGCAGCGTGAATGGAATGAGCGAGCTCGTCTGGCAACCAGAGCACACAACACAAGGAAATAACTCTGTAGTATGCCTGGAAATTCATTCGCAAAACCAATACTTTTTTCATTTTAACACATCATTTTCTGCTCTCCCCCTCACTTTAATTCATGTCATTTTCATGTACCAACTTGAGAAAGATATTCCGGTACTTTAATTTCAGAGTGCCAAATTTCAAGTACTTTCAGCACCTTGAGCGAACCCTGCAGACTGACTGGGGATCAGTTTGTGGCTGTGAATAGAGACATCCCTGCTGGTCTACTGAGCTGACTGGATCTGACCTGGGGAGGGGGGAGAGAACAAAGCCCCTTTTCACTGAATACTTGTCGTCGTCGTCGCCCCCCCCCCGACTCATGAGATGTTGAGCAGTTTCGAACAGTTCTCTCTGGGGACATGGGTGGTGAATGGGAGAACAAACAGGACCTACTGAATACACAGTCTGCACAGTGGTGCATTATTAGCAGCAAGTTTCACACTAAAGTGGTAGGAAGGGAGGAGTTACAGCACTGCAGGCTGATTTACTGCTGGAATGTGGGTCACTAAGGGCTGTCATAGAGCAGTCAGATCTGTCTGATCGCTGCAGCAACCGTCTCCTAGGAGACAAGCGCAGCTATGGCCAAACAAAAAAGTCCAAACCAACACTGACGGGACATGACAAAGACAGCAGTGTGGTGTTGAATTCGCCCTGTAGACCTTTATCAAATCAAACCAGTCCTGCAGGGAAAACAGGACTGAAACGTGTGTGAGTGAGGAGTGATTGTGTAGCAGCTCATTCCTCATACGTGACAGAGGGGGCATGGAGGTTAATGGAGATGACAGCTCACCCCCTCTGTTTCCTGGTTGGAGGGGCTGTTCTCTCCACCCTGTTCTCCTGGACACACACACACACACACCTGGGCCTTGGTAAGCACTGCAGACTGGACATCACTCCCTCTGAGATCTCATTTCCTCCTCAGCTCTCTTCCATTTCCTGTCCATTCCATGACTTATGATGCGTTTCTTGTAATATATCCATTTGGAAAAGCAACAAAGAGACAGGCTAACAGGGAGTGAGAGCACATTGTCCCCCCTCTCCCCCAGTCTCCATACTGTTGCTATAATCCCCTAAAGCAGAAGCCAAAGTCTCCCTTTCATTCATTGCCAGGGTTAACACAGAGAGAGAGAGACAACAGCTTCATATGCCGGTGATAAAATATGCTAATAGCAGCGTTTCCCACACAAAGAGAAGTGCTTCTTCAGATAAATCTTGCCTCCCAGTTCCCGCTCCTGAACTGTTCACTAGAGTTGTCACGATACCAGTATCGCGATACTAAGGAATGAAGGAAAGGAAACCCAATCACGAAGCGGACTGAATTTCTTGAGGAAAATAGCCTGATGTTGTCACCCAGAGCCACATGTGTTTATTTTCCAAGCTATAGCACACACCATCTTCCAAAAGTAGGTTTTTAAAAAGACCAGACAGTTTATTTTTTTGCCAAGGAAAACCTGCTATCGGGACAACACTACTGTTCACTAGCAGAGAAAGGGCAAGACAGCTTTATTTAGAAAGCTTTTGAATATTGGATGGTCTGCAGGTTTGAGAAAGTAAAACCATCTCTTTTTACAACTGCAGCTCCCTCTCGCTCATACTTGAAGCTGAAAAGCAGAACAGTGAAATCCATGACTAAACTGATTCCAGTCCTCTACAGTAAGCAGAGATAACACAGAGAAGTAGTTAACACTGACCACAGTCACTTCCTGTAGTACTCCCACTTCCCCTCATTCAACACCACCTAAACAATGGTAGACCTGCCCAGGACCCTACATACAATGCACAGCTGGAGAGGCAGCAAAACCACAACACAATGACCAAATAAAATCTCAGTCTGACGTTTTATGAGAGATCAGACAACACAGCTTAGCCAGCAGCTAGCTCCATGGTCACCGTCACAACCCTGTCCCAGTCCAATCCTACCGAGCTGACATGTTGATAGATGGGTGCCCTCTCGCAACCCATCCCATGATGCCCTTTTCTAGATGGGGGGGGGGGGGAACTTGACCAGTCTCCTCCCCCCTAATCATCAAACAACCTCACCCAAACCCCCTGACACAGAGATCAGACCGCTGGGTTTGCTGCTTCTACCGAGCCTCATCCGCCAGACTGTCAGTTGGCCTGCTGTTATTCGATTGGTCTTTCCTCTCCTCCACCCTCCATCCATCCATCATAAGAAGAACAGCGGATGAGAGGAAGGGAGGAAAGTGAGGCCATCTCTCCCGGGGTCTCTCCATCATTCAGGGTTGCGTGCGCGTGTGTGTATTGCTGGCGTCAGCATTCTTACAGGACACCTTTAGGGCCTGCTAAGCCCCTCTCTGCCCCAGGGGCCCGTTGTCCTTCAGTAGCATCACTCGAGGGGAATTTACAGTGGATGAGGGCCCTGGAAGCACACTGCCCTCTGAGCAGGAGCTCAGAACATAAGCCTACATGGATGACACACAACTTGCCTCAGCACATACATAGTCTACCGATTAACATGAAGTCTAGCCACAAACACATTTTCCACATGACATGATAGAAAAACCAACTACCAGCCATTAAAATAGGTCCTGTACGGACTGGAGTAACGGACGCTAAGCTTTATTAGTAGGATGCTCCAGCGTCTCAGGGCTTCATCTGGCCTCAGGGTGTTGTGTAGTAGTACAGGTATGGTGCAGAGGAAGGGATGGCGACGTCAAGGTCTGTAGAAGGTCCAGGAGCCAAGGTTTCTTGACCTAAATGATTACCGGACGGGAAACTACTACTTCCTCTGCAGCTCGTTAAAAATGGGAGTAGCGGGAAAGAGAAACCACCCACATCACCCTCTCACTCCCTCATAGCGTCCCCCGTTCCTAACCCCAAGGGCTCCCTCAGAGCCAACATTCCCGAGGTTGAGAATACCTTGACCTAACTCACCACCTCGGAGGAGTCTGGCTACAGAGCAACACCCAGCCCCACACTTACAACCTCACACAGCCAAAGCTAATACAAACACAGGCCCATCAAGACCCTGACCACAGAGAGCTAACCTGAGGGAAACCAGCCCCTTAAAATACCACCATCTCATTCCCAACACAAATACCCCGTTGTGCAACGTGAGCTACTGTAGGTTAGCCAGGAACACCGTCAGGTTCCGTTTCCACCCCTGTCAGCCAAATAAAACTCCTGAAGTACAGCCCAGCCTTCATCGGTCAAAAACGAACACTGCATAAACAACAGATTGGAACAGGAGCCCGGCATGGTGGGTTGCAATGTGTTGTGGGTGTTATGTCAGTGTCCGTGTGTACTGCAGGAAGGAACATGGAGGCACATTGTGATTGTTATTTAGCTGCTGGCTGGCCAGGCCTGGGACTCCTAAGTGGCCCAGAGTTGTCAGTCAGCCAGGCCTGTGGTATTTTCCCACCTAGTGAGAAGTAGGGGTAACACTTCCATGGGGAATGCGGCTGTGCCGTTTCATTATGAAGCCGTCAGTCAACCTCGCTGGGTAGAAATGTTAACCCTGCTTCACAGATGATGTAATATCACATCCTAGCTAGCACTTACATAAATTCACTTGAAAACACACACATGGAATGGCCCTAATGCAATGATTAAAATGACAAATCTGAGAGGGACCACGTCTTGCTTTAGCACGCTGACACACAACTGCTATTGGCAAGTGTTGATGTGGGTTAGGCTTCGCAGTCACAAGCAAACGTAGACAACAAAAAATGGCTCTGGAACTAAACGAAGAGGTAGTGAGTTCAGAGTGGGAATCAACTCTGTATAGTAACCTGAGCTGTAGCGCTTGACCGCAGCCCCTCTCCTCTTGCAGCTGCAGTGTGCATTTCCTCCTGACCCTACAGACACCAGGACTCATGGAGTGCATCATGCACACACACAAATCTAATTATATTTGCCACATACACATGGTTAGCAGATGTTAATGCGAGTGCAGCGAAATGCTTGTGCTTCTAGTTCCGACAATGCAGTAATAACCAACGAGTAATCTAACAATTTCACAACAACTACCTTACACACAAGTGTAAAGGGATGAAGAATATGTACATAAAAAATATATGAATAAGTGATGGTACTGAGAAGAGTAATGTAGGGTATGTAAACATTATATTAAGTAGCATTGTTTAAAGTGGCTAGTGATACATTTTTTACATCAACATTTCCAATATTAAAGTGGCTGGAGTTAGTATGTAGAGTCCGTATGTTGGCAGCAGCCACTCAATGTTAGTGATGGCTGTTTAACAGTCTGATGGCCTTGAGATAGAAACTGTTTCAGTCTCTCGTCCCCGCTTTGATGGACCTGTACTGACCTCGCCTTCTGGATGATAGCGGGGTGAACAGGCAGTGGCTCTGGTGGTTGTTGTCCTTGATGATCTTCCTATGACATCGGGTGGTGTAGGTGTCCTGGAGGACAGGTAGTTTGCCGCCGGTGATGCGTTGTGCAGACCCTCACTACCCTCTGGAGAGCCTTACGGTTGTGGGCGGAGCAGTTGCCGTACCAGGCGGTGATACAGCCCAACAGGATGCTCTCAATTGTGCATAAGTAAAAGTTTGTGAGTGCTTTTGTTGACAAGCCAGGTTGAAGAGGAACTTAAAAAAACTTACTACCCTCTCCACTACTGTCCCGTCGATGTGGATGGGGGGGGGTTGTGTGCTCCCTCTTCTGTTTCCTGAAGTCCACGATCGTCTCCTTTGTTTTGTTGACGTTGAGTGTGAGGTTATTTTCCTGACACCACACTCCGAGGGCCCTCACCTCCTCCCTGTAGGCCGTCTCGTTGTTGTTGGTAATCAAGCCACCCACTGTAGTGTCGTCCGCAAATTTGATGATTGAGTTGGAGTCGTGCATGGCCACAGGGAGTACAGGAGGGGGCTTAGAACGCAACCTTGTGGGGTCCCAGTGTTGAGGATCAGCGGGGTAGAGATGTTACCTACCCTCACCACCTGGGGGCGGCCCGTCAGGAAGTCCAGGCGGGTCTCGAGCTTGATGATGAGTTTGGAGGATACTATGGTGTTAAATGCTGCAAATTGGAGTGGGTCTAGGGTGTCAGGTAGGGTGGAGGTGATATGGTCCATGACTAGTCTCTCAAAGCACTTCATGAAGTGAGTGCTACTGGGCAGTAGTCGTTTAGCTCAGTTACCTTAGCTTTCTTGGAAACAGGAACAATGGTGGCCCTCTTGAAGCATGTGGGAACAGCAGACTGGGATAAGGATTGATTGAATGAATATGTCCGTAAACACACCAACCAGCTGGTCTGCGCATGCTCTGAGGACGCGGCTGGGGATGCCGTCTGGGCCTACAGCCTTGCGAGAGTTAACAAGTTTAAATGTTTTACTCACGTCGGCTGTAGTGAAGGAGAGTCTGCCGGTTTTGGTAGCGGGCCATGTCAGTAGCACTGTATTGTCTTCAAAGCGAGCAAAGAAGTTGTTTAGTCTGTCTGGGAGCAAGACGTCCTGGTCCGCGACGGGGCTGGTTTTCTTTCTATAATCTGTGATTGACTGTAGACCCTGCCACATCCCTCGTGTCTGAGCCGTTGAATTGCGAGGGAAGAGCAGACATGTAATACGAAAACACATCCGTAGTTCTACAGCACTGACATCATCTCCAGCCCATAGCCCCCTGGTGTCAGAGAGAGAGCCAATGGCTAGGGAAACAAGGCCAGGTTTGAGAGAGCGAGAGAGAGCGAGACCTGTGCTTTGAGGTAAGAGTCATTCTGGTTTGGCTGGTTCTGGGTGGTGTGTGAGTTGTCTTCCTGCTATTGACTAAGCAACAGGTTGCACCAGGAGTAAAGTATGTGGAGTCAAACTAGGAAAGAGATGAGCAACACAGAAAGTTAGATAAACACAGCTGTCTCGGCACTGTTTTGTAGGGCAAGGTAATATTTCTCTTCTTCTTCCTGTAGACAACAAGTTTCTGATTGGGTTGCAAAGGGTCCGAAACTGTCCGGTAAATCCTGAATTTTTCCATGGGAAGTTAAGCATGGGAATTTGTTTTTTTTGTTGCTCTCTAATATATATTTTTAAAGTATGTTATGACAGGAAACTTTTTTTGTGGGATACACTATGCAATTCTAGGTCTTGTGGTAGATTTTGGTTAAACTTTCCCAATTCAATGGAATTGCAACCCTCTGCATGCACAGTGCAGTCTTCCATCACATGTACAGCTGATTCTCAAGATCTTCCACACTAATGAGATGCTATTGAGCCCACACTACTACACTGTCTGAGCCAAGGACTACATGCATTCTGTTAAGTTTTGATTACAATACTGGGTAGGGTGAATATATTTTATATGACATGATTTTTGTTAACTCGTAAGTAGTAGCCTACAGAAAAGTGTTTAAAACATTTCTAACTAGTTAACCATTTCTGCTGCCATGTGGGTTTTAGCTTACTTGAGCCTGCTAATTGAGGAGTGTCAATTCACCTGTTTCCATGCATGTTTCATTTTGAAACATTTATCTTACAAAAAGGAGTTTTCTAATCTAACTGCTTAACTATTTATCTGTATGTGGAATTGTATGTTGTTTTTTTACACAATGTTTCCTAATCTTTACAGGAAAATGCCATGGGCACCATCTGATGTGTGGAAACATTTCACTGCAGCTAATGTGAAAAGAAAAGCAGTGTACATTTGCAAATAATGTGCCAAATCATACGTGAAGGATGCAACAGATGCAGAATCATCTGGCCAAGTTCCCTCAGAGCTCACAACAAGCAACCTCTGACAAAAGTCCCTCTACTTCTATTCCAGGTGAAAATTTTGAATCAGACACGTTATTGATAGCAACAGCTCATGGTCCTCCTGGGATCAGAAGTTTTTTTGACTCAATGGAGGAACGTAGTCAGAGAAACGCTGATGAATGTCTTGCTCGAGTAGTGTATGCAACTGGTTCACCTCTGTTGCTCACAGGCAATGTGTATTGGAAGAGGTTTCTGAATTTTCTTCACCCAACATACACCCCTCCAACCAGACATGCTTTACCTACTCATTTGCTGGATGCAGAGTTCAGAGCTTAAGTAAAGGTCAAGCAAATCATAGAGGAAGCAGACTGTATTGCAATCATCTCTGATGGGTGGTTGAATGTTCATGGGCAAGGAATAATTAACTACAACATCTAACCCTCAACCAGTATTTTAAAAGAGCACAGACACAAGGGACAACAGACACACCGGTCTCTACATTGCAGATGAGCTGAAGGCAGTCATCAATGACGGACCACAGAAGGTGTTTGCACAGGTGACAGACAATGCTGCGAACATGAAGGCTGCTTTGTCTAAAGTGGAGGAGTCCGACCCTCACATCACACCCATTGGCTGTGCTGGTCACGCATTGAATCTGCTCCTCAAGGACATCATGGCACTGAAAAAAATGGATACACTCTACAAGAGAGCCAAGGAAATGGTTAGGTATGTGAAGGGTCATCAAGTTATAGCAGCAATCTACTTCCCCAAGCAAAGTGAGAAGAATAAGAGCACCACATTGAAGCTTGCCCAGCAACACCTGGTGGGGTGGTGTCGTCATGTTTGACAGTCACCTGGAAGGGTAGGAGTCTGAGGGTCTCATGTTCAAACTGCTTGCAGATGTAAGAGAATAAATCCGTACTGCCTTGCCCACTTCACTGTTGCACCAAGCAGAGGAAAATGCAGTTCTGAAATACATCAAAAAACGTAAAGACTTCTGCCTGAAGCCCATACACGCCGCAGCGCACATGTTGGACCCCAAATATGCTGGCAAGAGCATCCCGTCTGATGCAGAGACCAACAAGGCTTATGGTGTCATCACTACCGTGTTTCACCACCTTGTCCTGGATGAGAGAAAGTTTCTTGGCAGACTTGCAAAGTACACTTCCAAGCAAAGGCTTTGGGATGGAGATGCAATATGGCAGTCGTGCCAACATATCTGGTGATAGAGACTTTGTGGATCTGAGGCTCTTTCCCCTGTTGCCTCCATCATCCTCCAAATCCCACCAACATCAGCCGCCTCAGAGCGCAACTGGTCCTTGTTTGGGAACATACACACGTCAAAGCATGCAACAGGCTGACCAATACAAGGGTTGAAAAAAACAGTGGCCACCTGAGCAGATTTTAGGCTTTTTGAGCCCGACAACAAACCATCCTCAACAAGGTTGGAAAGTGACAGTGAAGATGAGGCCGCAGAGTCTGATGTTTAAGAGGCTGACATTGAGGAGGTCCAGGGAGAAGACATGGAAGCCTGAGAGGAAGACAATCAAAGCTTTAGTTTCTGGACTATCATTTTACAGATGTATTTTGAAAAGGTTTTTGAGAGGGGAATATTGAATGATCCATCACACTTTTGTTGTTCAGTGAAATCATCCCATGTGAAGAGTCAACTCATTTAATTAATTCGCAACAATATATATATATTTTTCTATTGGAAGGATTTAATCATTTGCAATTACATCTACTTATGAAAAGTTAAAAGGTTTATGTTTGTCTCCATATGATATGGTAAATATATCCAATGCAATTTCCTTACAAAGCAAAAAGGCAGACGAACAGACCACTCAACCACTGCGCAGTAAATAGTTGGTCTGTCAAAAAGGTGTAACACAGGGAGGATCGTTAAGCTAAACGAGTCGACAGGCCTTTACAGAGCTGCCCAGTCAACAACAATAGGAAATCAATACTTCCGCAGAGGAGAGAGGAGCATCCTTCCAGCACAGGCATGGAGGAATCTAACTGAGAGATGGGGCAATGGGCTCAGAGTGCCCTGCTATAAGCAAATCAATTGTATTACATTGTCACAGATCCCACCAAGCCTATAACTCATTTTTAAGTTTCTTACCTTACTGTGGAGAGATACTGTCCCCTGATAAAATGAGTAGACCAGCCAGACCATTTAATTATTAATCTACCTCTAGGGCCCCGCACAACTCAACAACCACTTTCTCACATTGGAAAAACAAGTCTGTAGCCATCTCCGTGCCTCTGTCTGTCTTATTCCCATCTACAGTTCCAAACGGGAGCCAAATATAGGCCCGGTTAGTATAGCAACAGCACCACTGCAACCGCAGAGTCCCCGAAAAGGTAGCTGAGGAACGCTCTTTCTCTTATATCGAGGCGGAGTTGAGTTTTGATGTGGATGCAGGATTTGTTGGCAACAACATTGAGTCACCGTCAGTCGATTCTTGTAAAAATGTCAACTCTGAAAACGCTTACCGTACCGGTCGTTCTGCTGAAATTCATACTTTTAATTAAAAAATACTTTTGACTAATTTGTGTTTGAAACTCGGCTCGAATGTGCCAATTGAAAATCGGTCAGTGCTATCCGGGATCCTTGGAACAGCCCTAACTTTAACCCCAACCCTTTAAAAGGTCTACTTCGATGGGGGTAGGGGCATCCCAAGGAGCTTACATAGTACGAGCAACGAGGAAAAGGTCTGTTGTATATGAATTTCAACACCCCGCTGAAGGAGCACTGTTGTACAGGACAAGTTTTTCCCAAATTGACATTTTTACAAGAATCAATGTTGTTGCTAGCAAATTGCTAACTCAACTCCGCATCGATATAAGAGAAAGGAGTTGAGCGTTCCTCATCTACCTCGAAAGCCAATAGGAGGAGATGGGTCGAGACATGGTGTATATCTATCAGGTTGCATGGATGGATGGGTGATGGCTGTCAGTCAGCTGCAGGCTAGCTCATTGATCAGGGAGAGAAAAAGAGAGAAAGAGAGCGCTGGACTAAAGGCCTGAGTGCTGCTATTCAGCAGCAGCAACGTTAGAAGCTGTCCTGCACGGCACATCAGTATTCCATTACATGAGCTACTGGGCCTGGAGAAGAAGCCATGGTGTGCGTTGTGTTATGAACCACAGAATCAAAAGCGAGGAACTCTTTCATTCACGCTCTGACACGCGCACACAGAGATACGCAGAGCCAGTCACGCGCACAACTCACTAGTTTCACAGAGCGATATGAGGTTCTCTTGGGAATAAAATATATATATTTACTTTGAAAACACCAGACACATAAACCTGCCTTTCACCTTCAATCTACTGCAGAGCATTAAGCAAACATTCACTCAGAAGGATTAGAATGATACCTTCGGTCCCAAACCCAGTGACCGTTTGACCCCTGTACTGACACAGGGAGGGGGAGAGCACTATGCCCAAGCAGAACCCCCCCCCCCCCCCCCAGGCCATGCTAACAGGCCATTCTACACCATTAACCAGCATCCTCCACCGCTAGCCAGCACCTGGAAACACTTCGCTTCAAACAGCTAGCAGTGGCGGCTACGCTAGGATGACAAAATCATTTCCTTTCCTGCTTTCAATCCCCCAAAACACCTGACCCATCCAGAAACCTCCGGAGAGCAAGCCAAGCATGAAGTCATCTGGGATAAGCTCACTATTAGCAGGGATAACGGGCCGGATTGTTCCTGTCTAATAAAGACGGGGGGAAATAAGTAGTGAGGTATGAGGTATAACAATTTTAGATGATGTCTGACCGTTGTCTTCAAGGTAATCTACTCACATTAGCATATGCCGATTCATGGACCGTCTATATCCGGGTTGCATCCGGTTTATACGGACCAACATCACTCGGAACACAGTCGTCAGTGCGAGAAGCGACGACATCAACCAAAAACATGGCAGACATTGGATGAATATAAAATGTCAACATCTTTGGCTGAGAGAGCGATGAAAAAAACAATTTTTTAATCTGCCTCAGCGACAATTATAGGAATAATTCAGACGTTTTGTGCATAAAGGTGACGACTAAAGTGTCTTATTACGAATTTTCTAATCAGACTTCTCTATGTGGCCCTGTATGGAAAATGTCTTTCTGGGCTGGGCCTCTGCAGTACCGAAGAAAACCTGCAGGAGCAGTCGAAACAGTGCTTCTAGACCAGAACCCTGGCCCCTTCGGTAAAACTGACACCACTTTCAATCAGGCTCCTGTAGAGAGGAGAAGGGGAGGAGAGGAGGAAGATTAGAGACAGGGGGAGACTGGAAGAGGAGAGGGGGAGATTGGGAGCGAAGAGAGGCAGGGATAGAGCGAGCACAGATTGTGAGGGTATACACTAAGCACATGACTCCAGTCATATCAGGGTTCAGGTAATCAGCGAGCCCATCAAAGCATAACATCATTTGGCTTCCCTCAATCACAATAATTAATGAGGAAATAAAGCAGTCAGGCGTGATTAAAACCGGTTATGCGCACACACACACACACACACACACACACACACACACAGGAGAAAACACACAAGGTACAGACAAACCCTTTCCCTGTTTCAGTGTGTTGGGACAGAGAACAGATGACCGTTAGCTCTGTCAGTTTACATCACACTATGGACTCTGACCCCACCGCTAGCTCTTCACCAATGGCATGACAGGAATGTGGCAATGCCTTCTGCAGAGGCCAGATCAACGTAAATGCTGCACAACCAACGCAGATGTCTTTAACCCTAAGCTAATTATTCTTTTTTGCCAAATCAGCTAGTGGAAACCCCACCTTTGACCTGTCACTGCAGGAGAGTGACAAAGAGAGAGACCAGACCCCAGCTGCAGCAGAATCAATAGGTAGAGGAGAACAATGGTTTTCCCATAAACTCCACACCGTCAGCAGAACGGTGAACCAGAGAGCGAGAGAGAGCGAGAGCTGGTGACCCTCAGCTGTGGCCCTGGACGGCCCTAGCTCTATCCATCTACTGCACCCTTTTGATACAAGTGGCAGCAACCATGAAAGCCCTGGTTACTCAAGATGAGGTGATCCACATTAGATGTAGATAGGCCACATTCACAGGGCTGCAGGAACATTTTACCCTGGTAGCCAAAGGAGTTGCCAGAAACACAGTTCCAGTCATCTACCAGTGGTTTCAATGAGTTAAGCTCTTAGCTCAGGCAGGCTGTAATGACATCCGGGCAAAGGAACTAACTAGATGACTGCAGCCTTAGAATAGAGAGCTGGTGGAGATGATTTCTCTCGGAGTAAAGCCAGTCTCTCTCCACAGCAGCAGAAGGCTGAGCTAAGAGCGGAGTCGTACCACACCAGAGGATCAGTTGCTGGCATGCCGCTCGGGGGGGATCCAATGGAATGGGTTTCAGTCAACTGTCAGCCAACCGTTTCTCACCCGTGGTAACACTTATCTGGATGAATCATTGTTGACGGGTATTGAGATTATTGGGTGTATACAATGTTGCTGGATAAACACTGGGATTAAGTGACAAAGCTCGTGTGCCGATTCCCAGTGGCTCAGTTTGGCAGAGGAGCGGCTGAGTGAAGAGCGTAGTGGTAGATATACATCCTTCTCTGAGCAGAGCCTAAGGCTGACTAGAGGGTAGTGAAATGATTTTCCTCCTTCAGAGAGGTAGGTGTGTGTGTGTCAAAGGCTGAGATAATCCCTCTGCTACAGGCCGAGACGGCAGTGGCCCACCGGAGGAATGTACAGGCCAGCCCACTGAAGACCTGATGAACCCCCCAACCCTAATTACTATAGCGAGAGAGATCTTACATCTTCATCAAACAGAACTACAACTACAGGGCTGGAGGAGCAGATAAACACACCCCCCTACAACAACTGCTCCTCAGTCAATGATGTGGACGTGGATTAATGCAGCCCCTGTACCCCTCTGAATCAGATGGGTTGGGTTAAATGCGGAAGACATTTCGGTTGAATGCATTCAGTTTCGCAACTTACGCGGTAACCCTTTCCCTAATGAAAAGGAACCAGCCGTCCAAACCCAATGGAATCTCTACATGAGGGGGAGGCTCAGTTAGACAAAAACAATGGCTGCTGGGACATGGGCTTTGATCGAGTGGAAAACAAATTCAGTGTGTGGGCTTGGCCTCTCCTTCTCATGGTATTTCTGCAGGGGAGTTGGGGTGTGACTGGGAGGTCGTGTGTGTGTGTGTGTGTGTGTGTGTGTGTGTGTGTGTGTGTGTGTGTGTGTGTGTGTGTGTGTGTGTGTGTGTGTGTGTGTGTGTGTGTGTGTGTGTGTGTGTGTGTGTGTGTGTGTGTGTGTGTGTGTGTGTGTGTGTGTGTGTGTGTGTGTGTGTGTGTGGGTGTGTGTGTATGCCCTGCCCTGCCCTGCCGGAGCCCAATCTCGCCTCATTTTGGCGACCTGTACCAATGTTCTGAAAGACCCGACATTGCTCGTTCCTCTTGTTAATAATAACACGCACTACGCCCATGCTCCTTTGAAGAGGGCTTTTGTGATGCGTAGCGTGTAGCAGCACAAGCAGAGAAAGATCGGGAGAGGGGGAGAACAGTATCTTTGGCATCAGAGAGTTCTCCTTTCCTTCTCCAAATCTCCCGACAGAGGAGATGTCAAAACAGCGCTGCTTTAAAAGCACCCCAGATTCCCTTCTACACCAGCAGTGCTTTCATCTCCCCAGTTTGACAGTCCAGCATTTCTGAGGATTAGCAGAGGGGAAAAATATGATAATTGCTCAAAGGAAGAATTATGACCACATATGGACAAATCATCAGTTCACGTGACTGTTGCAGAGAGGACTGGGTAGAGAGGAGACTCACTGGATAAGCTACCATGCTGACCGCAATCTTCCTCCACGTTACCTGGAAGCCCCTAACCCAGTGCTTCCCACACGGATATGAAAAAATGGGGTCGCGGTAGAATTTACAAATACAAAAAGAGAAAAGCAGGAGAGAAAAAAAAGTATATCATCTTTGTATCGCAAAATCATTGTAATGTGGCTAACCTTCAAAATCTAAAATTATTCAAATCTAACAGATTAAATTCAACCCTTAGATCATGGGAAAAGGCCGTGATCGACCCCTGTACTTGAATCATTCCCATGGTGAATGGCTAAGCCCGCTACGCTATGAAATCACACACTATTGCAGAAACTTATGGTGAAAACAATGTGTTGGGAGGCAGAGGCACAGAAACTCACATCAATACCTTGGTCAGATAACACTGATGAATAAAGAATTTGTGCTATTGCTGACAATCAAGAGGACATTAGCTGTGAGGGCCGAGATGCCCATGCATTGGTTTTTGCTCTCTCTAAATATCGAGGAATGTTATTCACCAGGACATATTATTCTTTCTCACGATTCCCGAGCATGAAACGTCACAGGGGATGTGCAGTGTGCCTGTGTGGCTATATTGATGAAAAGCTGATTCCACAGGATCGAATGGTGGACTTCTGTACAGATGGGGCTCCATCTATGGCAGGAACGGCAGGCATGACTCTGTACTCCAAGTGTCCCAAACGAGTGATGACTGCTCACCTCCAGTGCTTGGAAGAGCACTTTGGGACCTACTTCCTAATCCGTTTGACTAAGATCCTGGCTCAGTTGACATACTGGTAAGTGAAATTGAACAGCTGATTGCGCTGTAATGTGACTGAATGCATTCAGGGGTCACTAAGGAGGAGTTTTGGTTCCTGACTCAAAAGGAATACCCTGCCGTGTCCCTCTGAGCATTAATACCACATTCAAAACAACAGGGAACTCTGAAATCTCTGACTTCCAACTTCAGTGCATTCAAGAAAAGACCGGGAAAAATCTTTTAAACGGTCAGCCAACTCAGAATTCTTTTTAGGACTTTGACTTTCCAAACTAAAGATAACGGATGTCATGATTTGGCTATGTATTTTTCAGAGTTCCCAGTTGTCTTGATACCCTAGTCATTTTCAGATTTTAGGCTTTCATTGGCTATATTGGTGTTCAAGCTACGTTGAGGGGGACGTGTCTATGGAGATTTAAAGGGAAAGACTCAAACACAAAAAAATGAACAGATTGTCTTCATGGAGGATGGATATTGAAAATCAGTCTGTTAGTTTTGTAAATAAAGATGTTTAGTCAAGCCTCGCGAGTGGCGCAGCAGTCTAAGGAAGCAGTGCAGTGCTTGAAGCATGACTACAGGCACTGGTTCGATCCCGGGTCTGTAGTTTCACAGCCGGCCGTGACCGGGAGACCAATGAAGCAGCTCACAATTAGTCCAGAGTCGTCCGGGTTACGAGAGGGTTTGGCAGGGTCGTGTTTCGGAGGACGCATGGCTCTCGACCTTCGCCTCTCCCGGCTCCGTACAGGAGTTGCAGCGAAGGGACAAGTCTTTAACTACCCATTGGATATCATGAAACTGGGATCAAAATGGGGTAAAAAGTACAAAAATAAATCAAATACTAAAATAAATGAGTATACACGTCAGTATTGTGTTTTCTATTCAGCGGATTTCACTTAGAAAAAGCCCATGTTTACACTCAAACTTTTAGTATTTGATTTATTTTTGTACTTGTTAGCTTTTCAGTTGACGTTGGAAGTTAGCACCGTTCTCAGCGCCAGGGTTTTATTGAGCAGTGACCACTTTGAGCCCGTGACGACATTCCAGTCACACTAAACATGCTCAATTCTCAGAGTTAATAGTCTAACTTCAGAACCATATATGGTAGGGACATGGGGTTTGGACTATGGTCTTTCAGACACAATTCTATATTGAGTTGATACAGTGCCTTGCGAAAGTATTCGGCCCCCTTGAACTTTGCGACCTTTTGCCACATTTCAGGCTTCAAACAAAGATATAAAACTATTTTTTTGTGAAGAATCAACAACAAGTGGGACACAATCATGAAGTGGAACTACATTTATTGGATATTTCAAACTTTTTTAACAAATCAAAAACTGAAAAATTGGGCGTGCAAAATTATTCAGCCCCCTTAAGTTAATACTTTGTAGCGCCACCTTTTGCTGCGATTACAGCTGTAAGTCGCTTGAGGTATGTCTCTATCAGTTTTGCACATCGAGAGACTGAAATTTTTTCCCATTCCTCCTTGCAAAACAGCTCGAACTCAGTGAGGTTGGATGGAGAGCATTTGTGAACAGCAGTTTTCAGTTTTCCACAGATTCTCGATTGGATTCATGTCTGGACTTTGACTTGGCCATTCTAACACCTGGATATGTTTATTTTTGAACCATTCCATTGTAGATTTTGCTTTATGTTTTGGATCATTGTTGGAAGACAAATCTCCGTCAGTCTCAGGTCTTTTGCAGACTCCATCAGGTTCTTCCAGAATGGTCCTGTATTTGGCTCCATCCATCTTCCCATCAATTTTAACCATCTTCCCTGTCCCTGCTGAAGAAAAGCAGGCCCAAACCATGATGCTGCCATCACCATGTTTGACAGTGGGGATGGTGTGTTCGGGGTGATGAGCTGTGTTGCTTTTACGCCAAACATAACGTTTTGCATTGTTGCCAAAAAGTTCCATTTTGGTTTCATCTGACCAGAGCACCTTCTTCCACATGTTTGGTGTGTCTCCCAGGTGGCTTGTGGCAAACTTTAAACTACACTTTTTATGGATATCTTTAAGAAATGGCTTTCTTCTTGCCACTCTTCCATAAAGGCCAGATTTGTGCAATATACGACTGATTGTTGTCCTATGGACAGAGTCTCCCACCTCAGCTGTAGATCTCTGCAGTTCATCCAGAGTGATCATGGGCCTCTTGGCTGCATTTCTAATCAGTCTTCTCCTTGTATGAGCTGAAAGTTTAGAGGGACGGCCAGATCTTGGTAGATTTGCAGTGGTCTGATACTCCTTCCATTTCAATATTATCGCCTGCACAGTGCTCCTTGGGATGTTTAAAGCTTGGGAAATCTTTTTGTATCCAAATCCGGCTTTAAACTTCTTCACAACAGTATCTCTGACCTGCCTGGTGTGTTCCTTGTTCTTCATGATGCTCTCTGCGCTTTTAACGGACCTCTGAGACTATCACAGTGCAGGTGCATTTATACAGAGACTTGATTACACACAGGTGGATTGTATTTATCATCATTAGTCATTTAGGTCAACATTGGATCATTCAGAGATCCTCACTGAACTTCTGGAGAGAGTTTGCTGCACTGAAAGTAAAGAGGCTGAATAATTTTGCACGCCTAATTTTTCAGTTTTTGATTTGTTAAAAAGGTTTGAAATATCCAATAAATGTCGTTCCACTTCATGATTGTGTAGCAGGTCAGGTGACATACGGTCATTCATCTCGTTTTGTTGCCGTGTCATTTTAGTCCCGAAGCTGCCTCACAGTAAGTATGTCAAAGCAAAGCTTCTAATCGTTATGACTTGACCGCCTCTAACCATATGGGGGGGGGGTTCAAGTGGCTAACTCTCCAATCACCTCAAGATATCAGAACCATGCTAGGAGGGAGAGATGGATCGACAGGGTCTCTGACATCATACCTCATTATATCCTTGCAGTCACTGTCTTAATCCAGGAAACAGGGCCAGTGGAATGGATGACTAAACCCTATGGTTAGAGAGGGGGGAAATGGATGACTAAACCCTATGTTTAGAGGGGGGGGGGTGAGTAAAGCCCTCCCCCAGGCCACAGGTTAGAGGGCATAAGGGGGAGGTGAAAGAGAGGTTAATGATTGAGTTCAGGACAGCCGACAAGCTTGGATGGTTGGGAGCCATCTCCTACTCTTTCAGTCTCTCCTACTCTCCCTCGCTCTCTACTCTCCTTCCCTACTTTTCTCTGGTCCCCCTTTCACCCTGATGCGGTATCCCTGGTGAGGCTGCTCTCTCTCTCTTGGGGCACCTTATAAAGTCAGCCCAGTTGGTTTGAGGTGCACTGATCTCTCTCTCTCTCTCTCTCTCTGCAGTACAGTACAATGGGGATTGGGAGATAAGCTTTGGAGGGGGGGGGGACTGAACTCTGAAACTGACTCAGGATTATGATAGGGTTCCTGTATAAAAATGTAAAAATAAAATAAAATCATGCACTTAGCGAGTCTCAGGAGGCTTATTTTGACTTTAACAACAGAAGACTTAGATACAGAAGTTGGGCATAATAGACTATATTTAATTAATGGGTCCAAAATAACTTTTTGTTGTCATTTCCAAAGTTCAGCACATAGAACTAGCTTGTCTTTCTAGTCCAGTGCATTTACACCAAGTTAAGTGATAAAGCTCATTTTACACACATCTTTAAATCTAAGAAGGCAGGCCAACCCTGCTATTCTGGTATTTGAAGAGCCCTCCTCCCACGTCAGACTGATCTGAGAACAGTAATTATTGCTGAGCTAAAGCAGGGCTTTTAACTACCCAGCGAGTTGGCAGCCACATTCTCCAGACAGACAGAGAGGGGTGTAAATGCAGTGCAATCAGAAACTAGTCAGACCCCTTTACTTTATCCATTGTTACTTTACAGCCTTATTCTAGACTATTTTTTTTAAACCCCCCATTCTCCAACTACACACAATATCCAATAATGACAAAACAAAAAAGGTTTTTAAAAATGTATTTACATTAGTATTCAGACCCTTTGCTATGAGACTAGAAATTGAGCTTGGGTGCATCCTGTTTCCATTGATCATCCTTGAGATGTTTCTACAACTTGGAGTCCACCTGTGGTAAATTCAACTGATTGGACATGACTTGGAAAGGCACACAAACCTGTCTATATAAGGTCCCACAGTTGACAGTTTAAGGCAGTGCAAAAACCAAGCCATGAGGTGGAAGGAATTGTCCGTAGAGCTCCGAGACAGGATGTGTCGAGGAACAGATCTGGGGAATTGTACCAACAAATTTCTGTAGCATTGAAGGTTCCCAATAACACTGTGGTCATCATTCTTAAATGGAAGAAGTTTGGAACTAACAACACTATTCTGTTGCACTCCACCAATAAGGCCTTTATGGTAGATTGGCCAGACAGAATCCACTCCTCAGTAAAAAAGGTACATGACAGCCCGCTTGGAGTTTGCCAGAAGGCACCTGAAAAACATGAGAAACAAGATTCTCTGTTCTGATGAAACCAAGATTTAACTCTTTGGCCTGAATGCCAAGCGTCACGTCTGGAGAAAACCTGGCAACATCCCTACGGTGAAGCATGGTGGTGTCAGCATCATACGGTGAGGATATTTTTCAGTGGCAGGATCTGGGAGACTACTCAGGATCGAGGGGGAAATGAATGAATCAAAGTACAGGGAGATTCTTATTGAAAACCTGCTCCAGAGCACTCAGGGCCTCAGGGGGTAAAGGCTGGAAAGTAACAAAATGTGGAAGTCATCAAGAGCTTAATACTTTCTGAATGTACTGTACATGGGCACTATCAGGCAGTTGGTCTGACAGACACAGTCCTCAATAGATGTCGAACCGTTTATGATTTTTCAACACCGATACCGATTAAATCGGCCAATTTTATATATATTTATTTGTAATAATGACAATTACAATACTGAATAAACAATGAACCATTTTATTTTATTTCTTCAATATTCCCAGATAAGTTTTAGGTTGTAGTTATTATAGGACTATTTCTCTCTATACCATTTGTATTAAATTTTCCTTTGACTTTTGGATGTCCTAAAAGGCGTTGATGTTTATGGTTAGGTACACATTGGTGCAACGAGTGCTTTATTCACGAATGCGCTTGTTAAATCACCCGTTTGGCGAAGTAGGCTATGATGCAATAATAAATTAACAGTCAGCTCATCGATTATATGCAAAGCGGGACAAGCTAGATAAACTAGTAATATCAACCATGTGTAGTTAACTAGTGATTATGTTAAGATTGTTTTTTTATAAGATACATTTAATGCTAACTAGCACCCCAATGCTAGCTAACAACTCAATAACTGCAGGGTCAGTCAGGGAAAGTCTGGAACGAAAGGAGATAACACACTAGACACCATACGACAACATGTCACCGTGCGTCTGAGAACAGCGTCGCACAACCCACTACGAAGTCTGACAAAAGGTTGCGGTAATGTCACTCGACGGATTCTGTCACATAGCCCACATTGCACAATTCTGAGGTGCTGCCGAAAACCCGAAGCAAAACGGTGACAGTGAAACCATTCCATGGCCTCCGTTTGACAGAACCACAATCAGGAGCTGAAGATTAGATTGCTAAAAAGGCAGTTCAAGTCCATTTAGAACCTTACAATCTAATAAACAGAAACTGATCTATTAGAGCTTCCAGGCAGGGGACACAGACACACTGGGGACAAAAACACACTGCTATCAGTCCAAGTCTGGGGGGAAAAGTAGGCTACAACCAACCCTCAATGGAGATAATGTAGCAACACAGGGGTCATGACCTCAGAGTAGCTCTTATCAGTCTGAGAACAGCAGACCATGCAACACCTTCCCTAGACTGACCGTACATCCCCCTCCACTATCAGCTCTATAGACAACCAGTTAGGAACACAAACCAGGTGTCCTGAATATCTTCCCCCTCAACTCACACAGGGACCAGGCAAAGATAAGATGTAATGGAGGACTGATAGGCTTGTCAGGTCTTCTCGAAAAGGTCCTCGGCCTTGTTCCCACAGTCAATAGGGTCTCGTTTTGGACGTGCCTAGTGGATTTACAGCCTCAGACGCAGCCAGACAGGAGTGTCTTACTAAATAACAACTCCTCTGGGAGGCTAGTGGTGGTTAGAGACACTAGAACTGGTCGTAACCACAGCAGCTGCGGTGGTGGTTGTGAAAGCCAAGAGGGGAGAGCTGAAAGCCACAAGTAACACCACCCAGCCAGTCAGTCCCCCTCCCAGTCCATGTTAAGACTCCACGTTACACTTTATGCCTCCTTAACCTTCGACCTTCACTCCCACTTTCCTTTAACACTGAAGTCTGAAGGGGACCTACTTCCGCCGGAGTTAAGAGCGGGTCGTCACCATTAAGGCGAGGATAGCACATCACTCAAAAGACGGGCTGAAATGCCATTAGGCCCTCTGCAGTGTTTCGTTAAACAAAGAATCTCTCCCTCTCCGGTAATAAAAGACAGATTCCCAGCTGCAGCCTGCGCTGGACCACCGCCCCTGAAGCGCCGTGGAGA
This sequence comes from Oncorhynchus gorbuscha, assembly GCF_021184085.1. NCBI lineage: Eukaryota > Metazoa > Chordata > Actinopteri > Salmoniformes > Salmonidae > Oncorhynchus > Oncorhynchus gorbuscha. The sequence goes on from NC_060186.1 coordinate 52,133,187, forward strand.
AAACACACGGCAGGGCAAGAGGCCAGAACACAGCCACATCCTCCTCTCCAGAGAGAGAGTGAATGAAGAAAGAGAGCGACTGCGAGAACAGCCTTTATTACGGATTCCATCTCTAGATCGGGGTGTGGTGCCATATTGAGTAAACATCCAGATACAAATCAAGCTTGGCTGATAAAAAAAACCTGGTATGCATTTTAAAATGAGCTCCATGGCCTATTTCTAAGAATACAGCGTCCATGTGTACCGGGTGGGGCCAGCTGAGATATGCACACCTGCACTGACACTACCCCCCTTAGCTATACAGTTAGAGGCCCACTGAGCTAGACTGACTGACATGTTCCAACAGCAAAAATACCAATAATTTTACTACCAAGAAGAATTCAAACTACTACAGTATTCCCATCATAAAGCATGGAGACAAGTATGAAGCCTAAACTCACAAAACCAGGCTTTTTGTTTTATTTGAATTTAATATGGAGGAAAGACTAAATGTGAGATTAACTTTAATGCTTTCACCTCAAAGTCAATGTTGTTGACAGCTCTGCTGTATGAATTCTACAGCTAAAAAGCACATGTTCTCTTGAGGTTTTGAGAGAACTCCGTTGGGCATTAGACAACACTGCAGCTTTTGAGGAGGTCAGTAAAAACCAGAGCTTTGCAGCAGCTTGAGGATATGGCTCTCTGGCAGGTAAGGCGTCAAGTCTCAGACCTCCACCACAAGGGAGTCCCAGGAGCGAAGCTCTGTCCTGGAACAAGACTCAAAGGAGACCTGGGTCTGGAGGGCTGCTGGCCCCATCAACCAAACTTGGCAGGTGCCACCAATGTCAGTCACCCCTTCAGTCGTCAGAGGGAAAGGTTCATTAAGATAGGAGACTTGGAGCTGGAGGTATTTTAAATTGTGCTTTGTGGCTGATGACAGCCCATCTGATAAGAGGGCCTTTCACAGGTGCCTGTTCAATATGGATTCCAGCAGCATTCTGTCATCTCCCCAGGACTCTGGGTTATTCATCTGACCTGCCTTATTAAAAACGCTGTGAGGCATTACCACCTTATTGGAACAGCTCAGCCAGGAGCGGGGAAAATAGGATTCCCCTTTCTAAGTAAATATTTTTCGACTTAAGACCTGAAGGGGGATTTCAGAGGAACTGGAGGGGGAAATGACATCACACTACTTGCAGTTAATGTTTGTGGGCTTCTTCACATTCTCCTCTGTCGAGACTAATGCCACACCCAGACAACACCTACCAGTCTATTAAAATACACACTTAAAATCATAGAGCTTTAATAGCCTTCATTACAATGGAACCAATCCCCTCCTACACACCCACTTAACATGAGGCAATGGTCTTCATTTCCAATTTCTCATCTCTTATGGATGTGGTGTGTCGTAAACTGCTGCTCTCCTTCCCCGCTATGGAGAGTATCTATGCCCCTCCTTTATACATACAGCATTAGGGCTGGGAATTCACAATAAGATATTACCACTAAACCCAAGTGCTGATACGATATGTATTGTGATTCTCACAATTCTATATGTATTGCGACTCAATACTGCGATGTAATTGAGATTTGATGTTCTAAACATATTGCTCACCGCCTGCTGCATGAGAAAAAGAGTTTTGAAACAAGTGCTGAAAACAGGTCGACTCACTATTTAAGAAGAAAGAGAAGAAGCTAAAGGAAGGAAACAGTCTTGGCGCAGGTACAGCTGACTAGCGCTACAAATCCATACTTAGGAGTCAAATGTCGAAGTAATACAGGGGTCAGGTTAGCGTTCAGAAATCTGCATTTTCAAGATGCAGAACAATAAAATATAAAACATTTGACTTGTGTTTTATATTGAAAGTCAGTGTGTTTTGCTTCAATAGAGCAATCAGGGGCGTTGCAACTGTAGCTTTCCTTCACACAATACATTAGTGCAGTGATCACAAACCTCGGAGTCAAGGTCACTTTCGCAGTCAAAAAGCAAGCAGAGATCTAGCGCTCAGATTTGGTTTTGAACCTAATAAAAACAGTTCTGAAGGAATGAGGTTAGTGCAGTAGACCTAATACATTTTGCCCGTCTTGACAATATTGGTCTTCTCCGAAGATATTGTATTTCAAAACGCCAATTTTGAGAACAAAATAGATCAGTTGGTGAAGCACTTTCAATGCACAGCTGAGCAAAAATCAAAAAATGATTTTGAAATCATTTGCTTTTTTTATATTTTATTTTAGTGGACTGATAGTACCTGCATCTGATGGTCATGGTGCTTTCAAGGCAACTAGGAACTCTGGAGAAAAAAAAAATGAAGTGATCAGTGAGTGATCAGAGTGATCTTCAGGTCGGGAATTCCCACTTGGATGACCATTCAAAATGATGCTATTTGCTGTATTCTTTGACAGTCTCTCTCTGGTCATGGTTTTAAAAGTTCTGAAATCTCATGTAGGCTAGTAGCCTGCCAAACGTCGCTGTGGCCGGGGTCATGGAAGCGGTAGGCACGGTGATTTGAGCTATCAGATAGGCCAGTACTGAAGGCGCACTGAAGGCGCACTCGATTTAGCCACAGGATCCTGGTCCGCTGGGTATGCAGAGTGTCTTTTCAGTCAAATTAAACAGTTGAAAATGAGAACACTTTGCCTACCCGGTGTGCAGAGCTTCTGAATCAAGTGCACCTAGAACCTATTTTTTATTTTTTAAAGGAGCGCAAGCCTTTAACGTTGGCTTTTCTACAGAAATGTTTGGTGATCGACTAGGAATGCCTTGGGGATCGACCAATTGGTGACCATTGCATTAGTAGGACACATTCGACACAAAATAGCTTCATTTTCATCAGATGACTACCGAAGTGCAATGCTATTTGGCTAACAGCCACACGTAAGTAAATGAGCTTACAATGAAAAGGCATAGTCTTTTTTTTTAACTACGTATGGCCATCATGTTTCTGTGTATTATAGAAAAGTGGAGCGCTGTCTGCTGATATAATGCATGTTTGTGAATGAGGGAATTGTAATGGCTTCCACTAAATAGCACATCCACAAAGTCAAACTTGTCGGGTGCATAGCACCAATTACAATAAGAAGCATTTTAGATATATACTTTTACAATACACAGCTAAATATTTTAGGATATTTTTTGTTTCTGCGTGAATAACGCAGAATTCTGTATTAACGCAACCCTGTAATATCAGCCAAAAATAATATTGCAACATGTAACTGTATAGAGTTATCCCCACATTACTATTAAGCAGCAGTATCCTTGTTAGTGCTGGACAGGAACATAGGTCCCCAGGAAACAGACTGAAGAACACTGCTCTATAGCAAATCTCTGACTCTCCAGATGAGTGCATCTCCTGTGTCCCAGGTGTGCCCAGTCTGTTCCGTTTGGAGCATTGTGGGAGGGGGATGGAGTGAGGACCTGGGGCATGACATAAATCCCCTGACGCCAGGCAACACTGCAAATCAATCGTGGAAAACACTTAACAGCATTGATAAACAGCCAGATCAAGGTTATGCGATAGCCCAACTGTGGACGCATTGTTATGGGGGGGTCCAGTATTTACTGTCCCCCAAGGGGGCTGGGTAATTTACTTCCTGGTTGTGAGGTCTTATCATCAGGCCCAGTGGCCTTGTGTAAAGTGTCCACTGTGTACAGAGACGGCAGTAAATGGCAGGGGGAGATGGGCCCGTCTGCCGCTTCAATAACACAGACCGTTTAGGGAGGGATACTGCCTCTTAAAATGGCCACGTCCTGGCTGAGGAGACAGCAGAACGGCATTCCCTCTGTGGTACACAGAAACAGGGCTCCTCTCTGAAGGCACCACTGACTAAGCAGAGTTGGGTGGGTGCAAACCCCAGACGTAAGAGCGGTGAAAGGCACTCCCACACACTGAGTGCTTGCAAAAAGCCATTGATTAGGTTTGGATGAATGGGGAAAGGGTTCTGAGCCTGGCAGGTCACATGGTTGGCTGTTGTGGCTGAGCGGGTATGTGGGTTATCCTATCCCTGGGAGCTCAAAACAGGCCCTGCTCATGAACCATTATGGCACGGGTTGAAGAAAATAAAAACAGGTGTGGTTTCTTTTTTTTGTTTCTCCTCCCTTGATAAATAGTGTTGTTGAGTTGCTGACTCTCCTAACGGAGCCCAGTGACAATAGCAGGCGAGTTCTAGGACAGGACTCAAGGTTGTTCCTCATAGGCGCGTTATTCAGTCTTCTTCGACGGCTCGCACACTGACGGGCTAGTGCAAACTCCCGTTTGACCAGAGTGAAACAAGGTGCTTCATTTTTATTTTAATAAAACTGTAGTTCTGCACTGCAGTCCCATGGTTCATTATAGATGGAGGCTTCCACTTGTGTAACTCAATGTCTTACTGTTGCCCCCCCACACTAGTATTTCAAGAATGATCATATGACAGAGGGAGTAGAGCTCTCTTTTAGAAGTCGGTATTGGTCTGGCTGCGTAAGTAACAGGGGTTGTTGTGTGCTTCTGAGGTCCCATCATATGGGATGGGGTTGACGACACAACCCTGTCATTTTAACAATACCTGCATTTCTGTACTACTGTCTATGGCCAAAAATAAATAAATAAATGTTCCATTGGAAATCAATAGATGTTTAAAGCTGGATAATGGCTTTATGTAAACCCTCGCTGTGAAATATTGGGTGGTTGTGCAACACGGCACTGTATGATTACAATGTATAGATTTTCCCACACGCAGGCTGCATGTCAGAGTGCTTTCCGCAGTGTGTGTGTGTGTGTGTGTGTGACGTTAGTGTGCGTGTTCTAAAGGTCCTCCTGTGTGTGGAGATGAGAAATGTGACACACACAATGAAAAACAAGATGTTTTATGTCACATACACCAGATAGGTGCAGTGAAATGTGTTGTTTTACAGGGGCATACACTGAATTATGCAACAGAGCACCATCCACTTGGAGAGGTGACTTTGGTACAATGGAAAAAAATGTAAGAATGTGCTGACGAACATTATCCAATTATCAGAGTGGGAGAAAGCAGTTCTCTACAAAATTCACCTGAACCTCGCACTATGAAGTCAGAGGCCAGTCAGTCCTTAGAGAGTCAGGCCAATTTAGGACACCTATGCAGGCTTCTGTGTCCATAGCAACCACAGCCAGGTGTAGTGTAACCATAAAGGCATGCCCAGTCCAGTCAATTCCCAGCCCTCCCAAATACTATCAACTCCCTCAAAGCGCGAGCCAGACCGCCTGCCTCATTTGGAACACATTTTCTGTCAGATGACTATGTTAGTGAGTGTGTGTGTGTCTCTGTGTCTCTGTGTCTCTGTGTCTCTGTGTCTCTGTGTCTCTGTGTCTCTGTGTCTCTGTGTCTCTGTGTCTCTGTGTCTCTGTGTCTCTGTGTCTCTGTGTCTCTGTGTCTCTGTGTCTCTGTGTCTCTGTGTGTGTGTGTGTGTGTGTGTGTGTGTGTGTAGTCTCCACAGCCACCCACCACCAAACACGTGGTCCTGAAGGGAGACGTCTGGGAGCTGACCACATCCTTACAGACTGGACCCCCCCCCCAGGTTCCTCATAACCACACACCACAGTGGCCAGCTAGATCACACATCTGGGCCCAACCTGCGTCAGGGAGTGGCAGAGAGGTCAGTCACTCAACGCCACCAGGCCTCTCCTCCCCTCTTGTCCTGGCCTCCGTGTTCCGATCCTGGCACACAACACAGCCCCAGACTACTGCTAACTAGGGGTGTTCCAGTTCTACTGTTCAGAATTGGCCCGGCAATTCAACTAGGGGGAAAGAAAACGTGTGTGCGAAGGAGGAAGTCTCTCTTGAAGGCATTTTTCTGACAGTTAAGTCAACAAACATGAGGGTGGAGCTGTGTTTAGGGAAGCCTCGGCCACAGCGGTCATCCATCAGGCAGCCATTGTCTGCTTGGCAACAGTATTATTATTATTACAGTCGACCAGGCCCGGTCAGTCTGTGGTGTTCCCCTGCTTGAGGCCTACAGGGGTGTGGGTTGGAGAGGTGGGACAAGGTGAAAGTGCTCCAGTAGTAGACTCCAAGAGAGGCCCCCCCCCTCAGCCTGCCAAATCGCCCTCCTTGTCCAGCCCAGCCCCACCACACAGGCAGCAGCAAGGTGGGGTCAGGTCGAGCGCTGAAATTATTAAAAAGGAGAGGAGAGGGTACGCCAGGGACCCATATGAGAAGCAGATGTTCCCAGTCTACATTTTTGGAGTTTCAGGGCGAGGCTGCTTCAGGCGGAATATTCCCACACACAATTATCAACCAACCAAACATTGTGAAATGGACATTTAAAAGCCTGTAAGTTATTATATCCAAACTACTTCTCACTGAGAGATATTTAGACTTAGATTAGGGTTCACCAAATGTTTACAAAACAATCCTGAGTGACTTGTCTGCAGGATGCTGCAGTGCTATTCATCCCAACCTCCCCCTCATTCCTCCCTAACCTCAGTCTGTGATCTAACAGGCCTTTACCAGCCAGAGGGACAGGAAGGCTAGTTTGGTCACCCAGGGGCCACAAGGGATAGAGGATATATGGGGGGGGGGGGGCAGACCCTTATTCCAGCTTTATCTCCAACCCAGGCACAAGGCACAAACACAACCTCCCCCACCGTTCCCCTCTCTGACCACCCCCTTAACCCCTCCCCCTCCCACAGGATGGATGTGCTTTTCTTCCCTGTCCAAAGCAAACAGAGGGCCAACTTAGCAGACCTCCCTCTCAGCTCAACCCCCCCTCCAACAGTGTGCGAGAGTGAAGACTTTCCTGTGTCAGCGATTAGGCCCAGGCTAGTAGCAACAGAGGCCATGCTCAGTTTTTTCCCACATACAAAAATAGAGATGCTCACTAACCTGGGTCGGCCAGACAGACATGACAAAGAGCACAGCGCTGGGCTAAACACTTGTGTAAGTATAATATGTGATGACACTGCACATGCAAACACCTACTCCCCCCCATCATCTTCTGAGCCGGGCTTCCACAAGACGGCTGGAGTTTCTGCCGCTTCCAGAATGTAACATGCTTTTGTTGACTGATCAAAACTACAATATCTTGCTATAAAAAAATTTTTTTTTAACTCTACTGGGATATGATGCCGCCCACCATCATTAACATACTTGAATAGATGCCTTTGACAAGAGTTGGCTTGATCAGAGTAGGTCAGAGATGAGTCGCCGGCACTGCCAAAGGCAGCATCAAAGAGTCTGAGCAGGACATACAGTACCATAAGGCATACAAAAAGGGGTTAGGATGATGTCATAGTTCCAGGAAGCTCTGAGATACACAGGCATGCAAGCATTCCTAATCCAAGGGAAACAACCTGAGAATAGATCATTATTCAGGAGGAAACTCAAATCCAATCAGGAAGTCAAAAGACAACCAGCTGAACATTAACTCATTGCTCGTCATACTGAGAAAGAAATTAAATAAATGTATGTATGCGTACAAGTACCACAACAAGGTTAATGTATAGGCTACATTGTGCACAGTACCATGGCCATACAACTGGGATATCTAGTTTATCAGTGAAGCACCACTTGGACATTAGGAAGTGAACAGCACGTGCATTAGGCTGGCTCTGCCAGGAAGGCGCTCTCCCAGCAGGTTGAAAATGAGAAGAGGAAGTCCTGCCGTCTCTAAAATCGCTCTCTCCTCCTGCCTTCTGTTCTTCATCATAGGAGAAAATGGAGGTTTAATGCGTCTTCACCTTTCACAGCTCTAGGGATTTGTGTGTGCTTTCAAAGCTAGAAGGTTGGTCTCTAATGTGACCATCACTCAAACTAAACGGGAGGGCAGCCACGTAATCACCTAGCCCTGAAGATTGTTCTAATCTGTTTATGTTACAATATTCTCCAGAAGTATGAAGGAGAATCCTGTACAAGGGATATGCATGTTTTCACTCAACAAGGCGATGATCACCAGACACCATTGAAGGGAGCAGCTAGGCAGGAGTCACCTACTGTAGGAGGTCCAAGTTCATGCAAGGGTCATTGTAAAAGCTTAATTGGCAGCGGCAGCAGCTCCCATGCTACTCTAGCATCGGACTGTTGTTCATAAACATGCATGAGAGACATTCCACACACCAAAACACCACCACGGCCACTGACAGGCTGTACTAAACAAAAAGACACCATTCTGGGAATATGAAAGACGACCACAAACTATTTGGCAGACAGAAACATGAAGACATTTTGTTCAAATGGAAGGAGACATTCCCTGTAACTAAAGGACAAGGGGCGGCTGAGGTAGGTTTCAATTACCCCTAGCTAAGCAGACTCAACGCAACACGATCAGATGATGATGTTTTTTCACATGAGAAAAGTCCTGCAACAATAAGCCTGATATCAGACACCGGGCCTGCAAATGTACATTTCCTCCAGTCAGAAGAGAATGGAAGAAAATACCAGGTTGTGGGGCAGATCTCTATTGATTGTAAATACCAAAACAGACAAGTCATCAGCCCAAAATGATCTGATCGTGTGAGGTCACAAAGGCCTACAGGCTTGAGTGGCTCTGAGTGACTGAAGGAACAACCATATCAGGGGGCTAGATGGGCTGTGTGGTCGAGTGAGGAAAGGGCAGAGGCGGACTGGAACGACCGCCGGGCCTCTGAGGATTAATGGGACTGACAAGCCAAGGCCAGGCCTCTCCTACAGCAGAGTTCACCACCACCTCTCTGCTGAGCCCACTAATCAGGGCACTTGTGTACGTGTGAGAGAGAGATCCACATATGATACCAGGTGTTTTCAATGTGCCCTGGAAGGGGGGGAGTCACCATCCCCACATACTGTGACCCATTAGCCAAAGAGCACCATTTGAGAATTATATCCATGAAAATGTGTTCTCATTTTTGTTATTCATCTGATTTAAATCACCCAACATAATATAGCAGCAGGCAGTGTAGTTGATAGATTAGGATGTGTAATAGCCAGTGTGGAGATGAGACATAAGGGCCATAATTCCATTTGAAGCCAGTAAGTGACAAGATGTGGTTGTGATCTTTGGCCCAATTCTTAATGAACTGGCAGACTCTGACAGAGCTTTCTCAGCTACACACACACACACATCCTTGAGCCATGACATGGAACACATTTACAGCTCCATTCTCCCAGTAGCAGAGAGTTGAACAGATTTGTTCATGGAGGAGGAGACAAGACACAGTAGTACACACACACACACACACACACACACACTGTAGGATGAACGATACGTGTTAGTCCAAACCTCAGCATCCCCTCAAGTCAAAAGCCAATAGCACCAATAGCTCAGCAAATACCAGCCTAGTCATCTTGTGAACTATTCAACAACACCGGCAGTGGTAATAAAATATTACAATGCATGTCTCCAACTTTAAGTGGATAATAAATTTGGCCCAATGAAGAGGAGCCAAGTGTTGGCCAGTATGAGCAGCAACAAACAAAGTCACAGAGGGAACGACTGAGCCAAATGCACAGTCAGTATGTGCTAATCCCAGGGAGCCCACTCCAAGGTCCCCACAGATTACCACTGTCTGGATTATAAAATCACAAATTACAGCTGTTGGGAACTGTAAATCACCTCGTCTATTCTGTGTACGGTGTAATTACAGTACACAGCGAACGCCCACACAAGGATGCTTGTGTGTGCACATATTTCAATGCAGGGAAAGAATCTCCATGGAGATTGTAAACCTGAAATGACATAGTGTAAAGAAAATGGGTGTGTGACAAATCTAATAACACGTCGTCTTTGATCAATTTAATCTCAAGACTATGAAGCAAGACAGGCTCCATCTGCTGAAGTTGTGCTCTTTTATCTAGGGTGATAGATCCGTTTCCCTAAAACCACATACCAGTCAGCCCATGTGGAATGGATGGTCTACTAAAGTATTGGGAGCCACTCAGTAATGCAAACACACTAACGGCAGATGTAACAAAGAGGTCCATTTCCTCTGTGCTACATTTTTTATGTAGCCTACTTTACTCTGCATGGCGTGAAGACAACATTTTGTGGACAAACTATTTTCTATACAAACTGCATCATATGCCAGCTGGGGTGTGCGTGTGGACCGTGTGTATTTATCTTGTTGACACATTCTCCTTTTCCAATTACAAACAACCCTGAGAATAACGATATCCAATACACCCAAAAGTGAAGTATATCATAGGGCTTTGTATGAAACAATCCTTCACACGACCTCCGATGTATCAGTTAATATGAAAGCTTGTAGTGAATTGACACAGTAGAGATGAATGTATAATGCGCCGTTGGTATCGACTTTGTCCACTTTGCTGATAGGGCACAAAGCAAAAAGTCCAGTGTTGTGCTCATCACTAGTATGGTGTTGCCATGGCAATAGTGAGTCAAGTGGCAAGTCACATGCTGGAGAGGAGACCCGCAGGACAAGAAGCTCTCCACCGTCAAACATGATGACCCGGAACAATAACAAACACGGCCACATGACGTCACAGCCTTTTGCTGGTGGATGACGAAAGTAGATGTGTTAACATGGGATTTCACAGTAGCATGGTTAAAAACAAACTAGGACTAAACATCAAAGGATCAGACGGTCAGTTAGGTTATACGTAATGTTGCTCTGATCACTGACTCAGTCCTCTTTCCATTCAAAATATAACAAAAAACAAGCTGTGCTTTATTTCGGTTGGCAGCAGTGCCACACAAAAGAGAATAGCGCTTCATTTCTGGTTAATTCCACCTAGAGTGATGACATACCTAGCTTTAACCCAGGTGGCCCCGTTTAAACAATCACACTTCGCAGGATCACAGTGGTCAAACATTGCAAGTCCGAGGAGGGATGTGATAGGGCCTAAACAGTGCACCCGTTCCACTGACGCCAACAATCAAATCACTGGCTTCCACAGGGAAGAACGGAAACACTGACGGCAACAAAGCTGGTTACTCACGGACAGACTCAACCTTCTGACACGACTCAGTGATGCACGGGGCGTTGATTTGGGCCTGTCAAAAGTTTCCATCCACCCTCTCTCAAGCCCTGCAGCTAATGTGGATCAATACTAAATCGGAGAAGAAAATGCTGCTTGGATTGTTTTAACATTCAAGCCCTTAAGACTGCTGGTATTTTGTCCATACTGCAAAGGAGACAGACTTGGTCAGCAGTTACAACCAGTTGAATATCTTATAGCATTTATCAAGAGTAAGGAGAACAAACATTGTTTTTTCCCCTGCTATCCATAAGCCACCAGTATGCCTGAAAAGCAGCAGTTTCATACAAACTACAAACAAACCCAATTTGCTCATTTCTATCTATGATTGTGTGGTAATGTAATGAGAGGAAGTGAATTCCACAGGACATAGTCAGGGGGAGGAAGAAAAGAAACAGTGGCCAACCTGCTTTAAAATAACCAGCCATGGGGGCATGCTATAAAACAATGTCATTAACAATACCAAAAAAAATATTGATTTAAGGGCCTCTTGTCACACATGGCTAAAAATGACAACGTTTTCAGAAGGCCTCCATTATGGTAACGAAAACTGACAACATCCCTGACAATTTGTTGGCAAGCTCATAAGCAATAAACAAAATTCAAAATTGTCTGAAAATTGCCCTGCATTATGGTTGAACTTGTGGGTGTGGGGAGCAATGGCTTGAGGGGGGGGTGTGTTTGTTACAGGTGAGACATGTTAATCCAACCAACGCTAAATACATTTTGCTCAAGCAAATACAAAAATAATGCACCTAGAAATAAGAGGGGGCATACCGACTCAGGACTGCAGGATTCCCAGAACACCGCAGCAAGTTAGTTACGTCAGCCATAGGCCTGAAGCTGTCCTGCTGTCCAAAGCTAATTAATCGGATGAGAGGGGTCCCCCGTTACCCCCAATGCTTTGACTTGCAACTCAGAGGTGGGGGTGGCTGGCTTCTACTTGCGCGCATAAAAACACTTGACTACAGGTGGCAAACAGCACACACACACACACAGTCCACCAAATCTTAGCTAGACCTAAAACCCCATCAGACAAAAACCACGTGCAAGATTGGATGCAGAAATATCTGCATGAGACCCAAGTTTAATTTGAGCAGTTTGATTAGAACAGAGATTGGTAGCAAACCATAATCGATGGTCAGTATTTAGACCATTTTAAAACGGATTTAGTCTAGCTAACCATATATGGTTATATCGAGAGATGCAGTAGTAGTAGGATAAGCCATAATCATTATTTTACTTTGCCCACTACAGTACTAGTATTGCCTAAACACTATACATTATGTTAATAAACACGAATTTCGTATATAGTAGAAAAGTGTTTATTGGACCTACCAAACGACCTGGTGGCATACAAAATGGCTTGATCGTCATCTCAATCATTGATAACGTTAGCTGATATCTAAGCTAGCTAGCCAGCGAATCTCCCTTGCTTAATCTATCTAGGTTTCTGTGGTTTTAGTTTGATGCCGGCTAATGATAACCCTCATCACGGTGGTGAAATACAGAAGACTTAGACGGAAATATAGCGATATGACGGGGTTGGTATCTAAGTGCGTGTCCCACGTGTAGGTATAACTATAATTTGAATGAATGCAGCTAAAACAAGCTAAATAACTACACAAATACAAAACTGAATTGTCTGTAACTAGCTACGGAGTCTGTGTTTTCCAGCTAGTTAACTAACGCCGGATTGCGTTTAGATGCTACTGTTAGCTAGCTGGGTAACGTTAGCGATCTAATAATACAGTTAAGTGTGACTGACATGATTGTAGCAAGTTTACGCGATCTGTTGGATAAATTGTGTTGCAGCTCGTCGTGCATTGCATACACTCGCCACAACTAAAGCGTGCTGCTGTTAGACGCAAGAAAACCCGGTTCGAGACGTCTTTCTAGCTAGCTAACGTTCACAAACATTAGGCTAGCTATCTGGTTGACAGGTTGGTTAGCGATTAACTAAGGTGTGGGTTGGGTACTTTGTTGAGACTCATTTTTGCATTTCAACAGTATTCTACAGGTATTTGTTAACAAACGTGTTTGGTTGCCAGTTTTTAATAATTCATCACGCGCGTTTCCCTCAGCTAGTTCCCACTGCACTGGGGAATTATCGTCTCTTTTCCGACTGGTGCGGCCTGTACTCGGGGAAGGTCCACGGACTCACCTCGGTGGGTTGGCTGATCTCGAACAGGTCGAGCCGGTTGGCGTTCCAGTGGTTAATGATGTCAGCTAGTTTCCGCCGCTCCTCCTCCCTGCTCCCCGACATTCTGAATCCCGAATGATACTCTCTATACAGAAGAAAGATCCCCTTGTCCCTACAAAAAACCTCTGATCCGAAACTTCACGGGAAAAAAAGACAAATGCAGCAATTATTTGGTCTCTATACGGTTCGAGTGAAAAGCTGTCACCGGTCGCTGCACCTCTCTCGCGGACCGCTCCTGCTGTTTCCGCGTCCCACTCTCTCGTTTATCGCACTCCGTTGTCTCTCCCCGGGAACCAAATGGGACTACCTTGGTGCGCGTTCACATCCTTACAATTCGCCGTGCACGAGCACAATAGTGATTTGTGCCCGTCCCCCCGCTTAACTATTTCGACTCCAGTCCAGCTTGCATTTGAGTTTCCAGTTACTACAAGACATAGATACAAAAAAATAAAAACGTTGTCAATGGACGACAGGTAGCCTCGTGGTTAGAGCGTTGTGCCAATAATTGAAAGGTTGCTAGATTGAATCCCTGAGCTGACAAGGTAAAAATCTGTCGTTCTGCCCCAGAAAAAGGCCGTTAACCCACTGTTCCTAGGCCGTCATTGTAAATAAGAATTTGTTCTTAATGTTCTTAACTGACTTTTATTAGCTAAATAAAGGTTAAATAAATAAACCACAGTTCAATAAATAATAATTAAGCTATTACATATTCATGTCAATTGTCATCTATGCCATAGGTAACTGTCTTAATAGGGCATTGAGCCACCAGAACAGCTTCAATGCACCTTGGCATAGATTGTATAAGTGTCTGGAACTCTATTGGTGGGATGTGACACTGTTCTTTCCATGAGAAATTCCATCATTTGGTGTTTTGTTGATGGTGGTGGAAAACGCTGTCTCAGGCACCAGTCCAGAATCTCCCTTTAGTGTTCAATTGGGTTGAGATCTGGTGACACACACACACTTTAAACCCCATATGCTCTTTTAAGACCCCTCTTTCAAAGTCACTGAGATCTTTTCTACTAGTCACAGTAGCCAAAATAATGGGCTTCTGGGCGTTTTGATACATGACCCTAAGCATGATGGGATGTTAATTGCTTAATTAACTCAGGAACCACACCTGTGTGGAAGCACCTGCTTTCAACATACTTTGTATACCATATTTACTCAAGTGTTTTATTTAGTTTGTCAGTTACCTGTATGTTATCTCATATTTCATGACAGTAGGCCTATGTATGTTATCTGTTTCTCTCCTTGTCCCCAAAACAGATCTGAGTCAGCAGGTGTTGATTAGTCCTGTGTGGCTCAGTTGTAAAGCATGGCACTAGGGTTGTGGGTTCAATTCCCATGGGGGACCAGTACAAATTCAATTTTATGCACTTGATAAGAGCGTCTGCTAAATGTAAATGTTGATTGTCATACTGCCATGGCAATGTCATCATCCTGTAACCTGTTTTGGATCTCAGAAAAACTCACTGTGACATGATATAGGCATGCCACTAACTGAAGGGTCAAACGGTGATCGCCTCATCATTTATACTCATTTTATTGCTACCGACAGATTTGGATTCTGACTCAAGACTAAATGCTTCGGAATTGTCAGCATATAAAACAACAACCTCTTGCAATAGTGTGTGCTGTAATTGTCAGTCAGACAGAAGAATGTTGTGTTGTACGGGATCATAAAAACAGGGCTGAACAGAGCATTTGCTCATATGACTCTGTCTGTGTGGCCTACTTTGCGTAGCTTTCGCTCCTGTGCTCATGCAATGATGGAAGGGCCATGCACAGTCTGACAGCATCACGTTAAACCTGACGAGCGCAGCTGTGCAGTCCTGTGCAGCAGTCAAGTCAATGAGGCAGGCAGGGATACTGTGGCCACTGGCGCAATATAAGCCCAATTGCGTCACTACATTACGTCACTACGTTGCTGCCTGCGTTCTATATGGGCATACGGGACTGGGCACTATATGGCTGAGTAAATTCTAGACCATCCTACAGAGCATAAAGACAAAGGATTCTTATACCAGGGCCAGTGGATAGTGTAGAAATCAGGATAAAGGGATATTTTCTGTCTACTAAGATAGTTTGTTATTGTTACTCAGAGAAAATCTGATTGCAGTCTTTGCACCAATCATTCCATCAGGCACAACATAGTAAATAAAGACAAGATCACTCAGCAACATTTTGTTGGACATGTATTGTGAATGAAGATGACTTTGGTTTGGTCCATCTTTATCCATTTCTGTTTTTACCTGTTTTTGCTTCGTGCCATTTGACTAAGATGACGATTGCTTTTGTTAGCATTGCTCTGTTTGCAGAGGTGTGATTTCACCTCCCACCTTTTTATTTCTGTATCAGGGGAGACAGTTCACATCATAATGGAATTGAAATGTTCACAATTCAATCCGACTTATCCTTAACGTTCACATTTCACACCACTGCAGATGTTTCCTGTTTAGAAGGAAAGGGAAATGTAACTCTTGGACTGGCCAACAGAGGGATACATTTGTGGGGGGAAACTTGGAAAATTATACTGCCGCTATTATGGTAGATGAAAAGGACATGTTATGTCTGCAAAATATCTTCAAATGAATAGCTAACCTGAAATTGACAAAGGCAAAGAACATGTTTATCCATGTCACCATGGTACTGAACAGTGGCTAAATTTGGTGTCATCACGACAAGAGACATATTCTCTTGATTGAGTTGTGACTCCTCCATGTTCCCAAAGATAGTGCAGATGTCTTGGAAATTGTAACAGTGGCAAGATTTTTGTTATTTGAAAGCACAGTGTAAAATGAATTGCATCTCCGGAGAAGGAAACTCTCACAGTCATGCTGAATTTCACATTTGAGAACAGCCTAGCAAACAGACACACTCAAGGTTCATGTGAGGCTGTCTTGACTTTATTCGAGTTCAACTGTACATACGATGACTAGAAGACAAATGTACACTGAGAGTCAGAGTCAAGAGGAAGGTGACAATCAAGGTGTGACCTTTATTTGTTTTACTGTATTTTAATGTAACCTTTATTTAACTAGGAAAGTCAGTTAAGAACAAATTCTTATTCACAATGATGGCCTACCCCGGCCAAACCCTAACCTGGACGATGCTGGGCCAATTGTGCACCACCCTATGGGACTCCCAATCATGGCCGGTTGTGATACAGCCTTCAATCAGACCAGGGTCTGTAGTGACACCTCTGGCACCGAGATTGTTTTTTTGTTACATTTCAATTGAACTTTTATTTAACTAGGCAAGTCAGTTAAGGAAAAATCTTATTTACAATGACGGCCTAACGGGGAACAGTGAGTTAACTGTCCTATTCAGGAGTAGGAGAGATGTTTTACCTTGTTAGCTCGGGGATTCAATCCAGCAACCTTTCGTTTACTGGCCCAACGCTTTAACCACGAGGCTACCTGCCGCCCCTTATGCAGTGGTTTTGACCGCTGCGCCACTCGGGAGCCCACCTTGGAGTGGCCAATATATTCATCAGCTGCAGAACCATCAATATAACGGCATTTACAGTGTCAATGTCCTTTGGGAACTCTCACTCAACCCTGTGCCATCAATCCTGTTACACACCAAAGAGGCTCGGTTGGATTGGCTCCAGGCAAAGTGTCCAGCCAGACAAAGCTGTATAAACATTTGCTCTGGCAGAGTTTGGTTCGGAGTTTGGAGTTTGATGATTCAAATGGTGACTGTTGACAAGGCTCTATAAATCTCTGCCTCTGTATTAACCTCTGTGTCACCAGGGCAACTGATGCCCTATAGGTCTCAGGAACGAGTGATATCTCAGAGGTGCTGTCACTGTACATGTAAAGTACATAAAAACATATGTATGCCTAACATTCGAGCAAGGTACAGGTCAGTCAGGTCAATATATGCCTATGAGTTGTCGTTTTGACGAATAAAATGTATAAAGTACAGAACTATGCAATGAAAAAATAACTCCAGCGTAATTATACAGAGTATTCCAGTCAACCACACTTCCTCATAAACCTGCTGTAAGTGTGGGTATGCAATTGGAGTTTGTTATTGTTGCCATGGTGCAAGTGTTGTGCGGAGGAGTCAGGTAATTATGTCATGGTCCTTGAGAAATACAAATCATTGAAATAAGTTTTAAAAACTGGTAAGAAACACGGAGCGAGGAGAGGAGTTTGGAGAACAAAACTTGCGTTGAAGCAACTCTTTATACCACTATTTCAAGGTACAAAAACATAGAAGCTCTTTAAAACATCAAAAATACTTGTGTTCTAGGTGTACCTATTCCCACTGTCATCTTTTAAATGATGTTGAAACACTATACAGTAGCATTAACACACTGTGCTGTATTCTGTGGCCATTGAGGTAGAAATAGTATCAACCCAGACAGGAAGAGAATGAGTTATCTGGTAATATGGTTTCCTGCTGTGGTTTGTTCTGTGTCAGACAAAACTGATTCAGTTTAGCATATACTTCCGCACATACAGTATTCAGTCCTTCTGAATTTACTGTCGGTTTATCATCAACAGCTGTTGATTATAGCCTGCATTTTGGTTCATACTTTTACTAAATGACATGCCCAAGAATTGATATTTCAAAAGTGAAACCTAAAATAATTTATAAAGTTTAAGAGATGAAGCTTGTGCTCTGAAAGACTCACCACATTTAAAGCCAGGTTCATGTTGCAGGAAGCTAGCCTTGCCATTAAAGGAAGCTTTGAGCCCAGAGGAAGGAAGATCTATCTCCACAACTGCCACATAAAGATTGTCTCCTTGGCACCACACAGGACAATTTGATATCAATCAAGCACCACAATGAATGAATCCATGGTGAAGTCAAACTACTAATAAAGATAGATAAGACGGTACATATTGATGAAGCCGTCACAGGCCTCATTACTCCTATTGGTCCAGTAGGGAAGGCAACCAATGAGAGGCAATCTTGCTATACACTTCGGTTCCTGCTCCATTGTGTAGATAGATACACAGCATCACACAGTACTATTAGAATTAGAATCTAAAATGGTAAAGTGATTGGTAAAACGGATTATTTGGTTATTCATTTTCTATGTCAGCGGGGGTGTTTTGCAGCTTCCCTCTGACACAACCATAACATCTCAGTGACATTACTGCTGGTACAATAACTGAGCTTTATAATATTGAGATAAAATCTCCTTCAAGGTCCTAAGGACAGTAATTCCCACAGCCAGCTCTTGCGTATGGCCTTTAGAATAGCAGCTTGAGGCTAAACTCTTTCATCTGTATTTCCATGGTGTCGTCATATGAACATAACCCCCCAGCAATTTGTTATGAGAGCTTTACATATTAGCTTCCAACGAGAATTCATTAATGGAAATGTCGTCCTCCGCAGTAGTTAGTGTTTTTGTGAGCAGAAACATAAACCTAGAGTAGTGACTAAGGGACAATTGGAAGAAAGTAACACGGGCCCAAAGTAACAACTAAATAACTCAAATTAGAAATCACTTAGAAACGTGTTCAATGTGTTAATGCTTAGTTAATGTATTTACATGTCAAGAAAGTTTATCTTGAATCCATTCATTATTTTGGGTTTTATTTACAATTTATTTTTGTTCAGGCCGAATAAATATTCTGTTTTGTTTTATTATTGACCTGCAGAACATTCCCCATGTACTAGAGATACCGTGACGAGATCCTGAGTAAAATCTTTGAAATGGTTGCATGTTGCGATTATATTTTTGTTCAATATACTGTATATCATGTTTATCAGCACAAAGAGGTCCTTTGACCGGTATAGTTGATGACAATAATTATTGTTGTATTTCTTCATAAGACTCAGATTACTGATTAGACTAGATTTAGATTACTCAGATTAGAGTCCAATTAGACTCATTTTACCCAGATTAGACTCAGATTATACAGATTAGACTCAGATTTGAATTGGGGGTTAACTGTAACATTTGTTACAATGAACCCCTTACCTAAAATTCAATGGTATTTTATATGGTATTTAGACACATTCACATAATTAAAATAAAATGTCACTTCTTAACATCAAATTTGCCAGAACAAGTAAGAGAAAATCTTAGAACATTTTACAAAGACACATTCACACTTTTGAATGATAAATTACATTTTGGGTACTCTGTTTTTGGTCAATATGACATATGTACTGTTTGTTTTGAAGTAGCTATCTGATAAAGGCTGAGAACAATGTCTCTGTTCCAGTTCAGTGTACTAAACATCACTCTGTCATGGGAGAGGAAGAATGGAATTCATTACATTGCATAAAATGACATTGAAACAGCCATGTGATCCCATAACTCACAAGGTGAGGTCATAGGGAACATGGAGTGTACACACACACACACACACACACACACACACACACACACACACACACACACACACACACACACACACACACACACACACACACACACACACACACACACACACACACACACACACACACACACACACACACACACACACACACACACACACACACACACACAATAACTCTAAAATGGGAAACAAAACAAGAAACTAAGTGAAACATCTTTGTTTTGTCTTGCTGAGCTACCCTTACCATCTGTAAGCGATAGAACAGAAACCCAAAGAGACTCATTAGCAGTGAGCTGTTTTCACCTCAGTGTCTGCCAGTGCTACCCACACATTTCACATTCTTTACAAGAGGAGGAGCAGAGGGACTGAGTATCACATGTGGTTTGTCGCATCCTGTTCCATTTGTAGAGTATGGGAGGGCAGTCATCTGTAAGCGACATTACTATCCAGTATGCCTGGTATTAGATAGGAGGTACAGTACAGTTAAGACCAGAGATGTGAGGAATGGGTCTCTGTCACTTCATGTTTCCTGAACAAAAATATAAACGCAACATGTAAAGTGTTGGTCCCATGTTTCATAAACTGAAATAAAAGATCCCAGAAACTTTCGAGCACAAATTTGTTTATGTTGTTTATGTTTCCCTGTTAGTGAGCATATCTCCTTTGCCAAGATAATCCATCCACCTGACAGGTGTGGCATATCAAAAAGCTGATTAACCTCTTGAGTGTAGGGGGCAGTATTTTGATGTTTGGATGAAAAACGTACCCAAATGACACTGCCTATTTCTCAGGCCCAGAATCTAGAATATGCATATAATTGTCAGATTAGGATAGAAAACACTCTTTGTCTGTGAGTAAAACAGAACTGATATTGCATGTGAAAACCTGAGGAAAATCCAACCAGGAAGTGCTGTTTTTCCTGAAACCTCTCTGTTCCATTGCATGCCTTCCCTCCATTTAAAGGGATATCAACCAGATTCCTTTCTCTATGGCTTCCACATGGTGTGAACAGTCTTTAGACATAGTTTCAGGCTTTCATTTTGAAAAATGAGCGAGAACGATCACATCGCGTCAGTGGATGGCTGGGTGCCAGCAGAGTTTTGCATGCTTGGAGCAGACATTTTCCCTCTCTCTCCTATTGAAAAAGCTACGGTCCGGGTGAAATATTATTGATTATTCATTGTAAAAACAACCTGAGGATTGATTGTAAAAAAGAGTTTGACATGTTTCTACGAACTTTACGGATACTATTTGGAATTTTCGTCTGCCCCGTCGTGACTGCTCAAGCCTGTGGATTTCTGAACAAAACGCACCAACCAAATGGAGGTATTTTGGATATAAAAATAAACTTTATCGAACAAAAGGAACATTTATTGTGTAACTGGGAGTCTCGTGAGTGCAAACATCCAAAGATCATCAAAGGTAAGCGATTAATTTGATTGCTTTTCTGACTAGCGTGACCAATCTACCTTGCTGCTAGCTGTTTGCCATGTTTTGTCTGCTGAAAGAGATGTCCTAACATAAACGCTTGGATAGCTTTTGCTGTAAAGCTTTTTTGAAATCTGACATGCCAGGTGAATTAACAAGAAGCTAAGCTGTGTTATGCTATATTGCACTTGTGATTTAATGAAAATTAAATATTTTTAGTAATTTAATTTGAATTTGGCGCTATGCAATGTTGACGAAAATGATCCCGCTAATGGGATGGGTGCGCCAAGAAGTTAAACATCATGATCATTACACAGGTGCACCTTGTGCTTGGGACAATAAAAGGCCACTTTAAAATGTGCAGTTTTGTCACAGAACACAATGCAATAAATGTCTCAAGTTTTGAGAGAGAATGCAATTGCCATGCTGAACGGAGGAATGTCCACCTGAGCTGTTGCAAGAGACTTTAATGTTAATTTCTCTACCATAAGCTGCCTCTAATGTCGTTATTGAGAATTTGGCAGTATGTCTAACCAGCCTCACAACTGCAGACCACGTGTATGGCGTCGTGTGGGTGAGTGGTTAGCTGATGTCAATGTTGTGAAATGAGTGCTGCCCATGATGGCAGTGGAATTATGGCATGGGCAAGCATTAGCTACGGACAACAAATACAATTGCATTTTATAGATGGCCATTTGAATGCACAGAGATACCGTGAGGAGATCCTGGGGCCCATTGTCGTGCCATTCATCCGCTGCCATCACCTCATGTTTCAACATGATAAATCAAATCTAATCTAATTTATTTATATAGCCCTTCGTACATCAGCTGATATCTCAAAGTGCTGTACAGAAACCCAGCCTAAAACAGCAAGCAATGCAGGTGTAGAAGCACATACACAATGCGCGGCCCCATGTTGCAAGGATCTATACACAATTCCTGGAAGCTGAAAATATCCCAGTTCTTCCATGGCCTGCATACTCAGCAGATATGTCACCCATTGAGCATGTTTGGGATGCTCTGGATAGACGTGTACGACAGCATGTTCCAGTTTCCGCCAATAACCGGTAACTTCGCACAGCCATTTAAGGGGAGTGGGACAACATTCCACAGGCCACAATCAACAGCCTGATCCACTCTATGTGAAGGAGATTTGTCACACTGCATGGGGCAAATGGTGGTCACACCAGATACTGATCCATGCCCCTACCTTTTTAAAGGTATCTATGACTAACAGATGCATATATGTACTCCCAGTTATGTGAAATCCATAGATAAGGGCCTAATGAATTTATTTCAATTTAACAGTTTCCTTATATGAACTTTAACTCAGTAAAATGTAAGAAATTGTTGCATGTTGCGTAATTGTTTTTGTTCAGTATAGTAAAGCCTTATCTGACTTTAACTTCTTACTCCCCACAAATTGCAAATGGAGGGGATTAGTGCTCCCAATGAACATTAGCAGAATGTGAGCTGTTTAGCTCTACGAAATCAATTTAAAACATGTGATGGGAAACAATAACAACTGGACAAGGCAAAGAAGGCAATTACCTATTATTACAGTATGAGAAAATGTACAAATAATTATCCCTAAATGATATCAAGCAGGATAGAAAATTCAATGTCAGACCACTCCCACATAAAAAATACTATGGTGTAATTATAATATACTATATTATTCACTGTAGTGTTTTTGCTGACTTTACTGTAGTATTCACTGTAGTATAATGTAATATACAGTATCATTTAAAGTTAACTATAGTATAAATACTGTAGTAAAAAACTGTAGTATATACTATAGATAATTAATGTAGTGTTTTTGTGGATTTTAGTATACTGTAATATTTAATGTAGTGTTTTTGCGGACTGTACAATACTGAAGGATTTACTGTAGTGTTTTTGCAGGCTGTAGTATACTGCAACAATTTCTGTCGTGTTTTTGCATACATGAAAGTGGTATTTACGATAGAGTTTAGTTTTATTTTCTTTCACATATATGCGGAGGCTTTCTCCTTCAGGAAACCTACTGGGGAAATACTAAAAGAGTAAATTTTCCATAACCTGTAGATAGTACTAGCGTCTGAACACGTAGTTATGCGTTTTTGCTCTCTTCTATGACAAAATATATGGTGTTTTTGCAGACTGTAGTGTTTTGTGTGGATAATACTGTAATATTTATTATAGTATTCTGCGGTATACTACAGCAATTTATAGTAAGTAATACACATGATTGAGGGATACTACAGTGTGTAGTATGGTATTCTACAGTATACTACAGAATTCTATAGTACTGTAGTATTCTGTAGTAAACTGTAATATTTCTCATGTGGACTGAAAGGACTTTCAGGGATTGGCGGTTCTAAAGTTGGTAAGACTTTGTCTTGTAGCCCTTTCCTGCATTAATACTTTTCATAATGTTGCCATTAATAAAGATAATTTTTTAATTAAAAGCAGACAAAAATCCGGTGTTACTATGTCAAACAGTTTTACATTTCCGTCTTCTGTGATGTACAGTACCAGTCAAAGGTTTGGACACACCTACTCATTCAAATGTTTTTCTTTATTTCTACTATTTTCTACATTGTAGAATAACAGTGAATACATTACAACTATGAAATAACACATATGGAATCATGTAGTAACCAAAAAAGTGTTGTCCTGTTGAAAAACAAATGATAGTCCCACTAAGCGCAAACCAGATGGGATGGTGTATCGCTGTAGAATGTTGTGGTAGCCACGCTGGTTAAGGGTGCCTTGAATTCTAAATAAATCACAGACAATGTCACCAGAAAAGCACCCCACACCATCACACCTCCTCCTCCATGCTTCACGGCGGTAACGACACATGCGGAGATCATCCATTCACCTACTCTGCATTTCACAAAGACACGCCGGTTGGAACCAAAAATCGCAGACCAAACAACAGATTTCCACCAGTCTAATGTCCATTGCTCGTGTTTCTTGACCCAAATAAGTCTCTTCTTGTTATTGGTGTCCTTAAGTAATGGTTTCTTTGCAGCAATTTGACCATGAAGGCCTGAGTCATGCAGTCTCCTCTGAACAGTTGATGTTGAGATGTGTCTGGGATGTGTTTATTTGGCTGCAATATCTGAGGCTGGTAACTCTAATGAACATGTCTTCTGCAGCAGAGATAACTCTGGGTCTTCCTTTCCTGTGGCGATCCTCATGAGAGCCAGTTTCATCAAAGCTTGATGGTTTTTGTGACTGCACTTGGAGAAACTTTCAAAGTTTATGAATTAACTGATCTGCATGTCTTAATGTAATGATGGAATGTCTTTCTTCTTTGCTTATTTTAGCTGTTTTTTCCATAATATGGACTTGGTATTTTACCAAATAGGACTATCTTCTGTATATCACCCTTTCCTTATCACAACACAACTGATTGGCTCAAACGCATTAAGAAGGAAAGAAATTCCACAAATGAACTTTTAACAAGGCACACCTGTTAATTGAAATGCATTACAGACTACCTCATGAAGCTGGTTGAGAGAATGCCAAGAGTGTGCAAAGCTGTCATCAAGGCAAAGGGTGGCTCCGTTGATGAATCTCAAATCTCAAATCTATTTTTTATTTGTTTAACACTTTTTTTGCTTTTTACATGATTCCATATGTGTTATTTTATAGTTTTGATGTCTCCACTATTATTCTACAATGTAGAAATAGAAAAAAATAAAGGAAAACTGTTGAATGAGAAGGTGTGTCCAAACTTTTGAATGGTACTGTATATAAAGTGTAATATTGGAATGCAAACTAAAAATTGAACAAATTTCAACTCTGACATGGTACAGGTGTCTTATTTTTTAAAACCCATAACCATGTGTGTGAGGTGTATACTTTTTGTTCAACGTAGATTTGTTTAAGACTACCAAGAATCACTATATGACCCTGATTTAACACCCCACAATAAAAGGTTAAAGATCTCCAGTTCGTTTTTTTCCACTGACGGACCTGAGAGAGCGTATGCTGTTATTATGTAAAACAGACCTGGCAGGATCTCCAAACAGGACAGCTGCCTGGTTTCTTAAACCAGTGACTCAGTCAGGATGCAGAGGTGAAATGTGGGGAGAGTCACAGTCACAGCCTCAAACACTAATGTGATAAATCATTCCATTTTTCTAAGAGGCCTGGCTGTAGCAGACAAGGCGTTGAACGGTAGGTAAGTGCAAGTCTCAACCACTAGTACAGAGTGGGAGTGATGAATTCTTCATGAAATAGTGGAGGGTTATAATAAGGACAAATAGATGTTTAATATGTCTTCACCTTCACATTTCTGCTTGGTTCATTTGTTATTATAGGCTCTCATATTGCTTAATGTTGTTCACTGCCCCACTAAAGAGACAATTAGTAACCCCCCACCTCTTTGGTGTACAACATGGTTTATTAGCCAAATAAAGCACAGCTTGTGAGACTTTCTTCTCACACCATTTCTCCCATAATGTCCTAGCCCATTTCCATTGGGCGGTAAGGCTTAATTTGAATACCTTTCCCACTCACTCAATGATTGAACACACTACAGCAGTAAAACTATGCATCCTCCCTTAAGCTAGCAAACAAATGGGCTCTGAAGGGGAGCAGTGCTCTCCTAACCTCGACAAATTGCAGACGCTTGGCTCCTCATAACCCTCCTCCCTCACAGCTGGGCTTGATATTAGTGTGGTTTTACAGGCAGGCAATGCGTCAGGCAGCTCTCTCTCTTGTTCACCGACCCACAGGACGACTTCAGGGGGAAGTGTATTCTTTTAAGACCTCCTTTCTCCATGCTGATTAAATGGAGACAGAAGTGGTGGGCTATGGGTAGTCAGTGCCCACCTGCCTCTCCTCCCTGAGAAGCTTCACTGCCACAAAACGCTGTTTCCGTGGTAATGGCTTGAAATGGAGGAAGCTACACCTCATTCGGCCCCAGAGATAATCAAAGAGCAGCCATAGCCCACTGACATGATCAGAACAAAAGCTATTATCACACTAAGCACTGTGATTTATAGGGACACTCCTTATTTTCAGTGTAAAATCTTATGTAAGGCATATTGAAACGTGTTTGACAGTGTTTTTTGTATTTATTATGGATCCCCCTACTCTTCCTGGGGTCCAGCAAAATTAATACAGTTTATACCATTTTTAAAACATTACAATACATTCACAGATTTCACACAACACACTGTGTGCCCTCAGGCCCCTACTCCACCACTGCCACATATCTACAGTATTAAATCTATGTGTATGTATATTGTGTATCGTTATTGTTTGTGTGTGTGAATATGCACGTGTCTGTGCCAATGTTTGTGTTGCTTCACAGTCCCCACTGTACCATAAGTTGTTTTTTAAATCTGTCTTTAAAATCTAATTTTACTGCTTGCGTCAGTTACTTGATGTGGAATAGAGTTCCATGTAGTCATGGCTCTATGTAGTACTGTGTGCCTCCCATAGTCTGTTCTGGACTTGGGGACTGTGAAGAGACCTCTTGTGACATGTCTTGTGGGTTATGCATGGCTGTCCGAGCTGTGTGCCAGTAGTTTAGATAGACAGTTCGGTGCATTCAACATGTCAATACCGCTCATAAATTCAAGTAGTGATGAAGTCAATCTCTCCTCCACTTCACCCAAGAGAGATTAACATGCATATTATTAATTTTAGCTCTCTGTGTACATCCAAGGGCTAGCCGTGCTGCCATGTGCTGAGCCAATTGCAATTTTCCTTTTGCAAAAGTCCTTTTTTAGTGGCACCTGACCACACGACTGAACAGTAGTCAAGGTGCGACAAAACTATGGCCTGTAGGACCTGCCTTGTTGATAGTGTTATTAAGAAGGCAGAGCATCGCTTTATTATAGACAGACTTCTCCCCATCATAGCTACTACTGCATCAATATGTTTTGACCATGACAGTTTACAGTCTAGGGTTACTCCAAGCAGTTTAGTCATCTCAAATTGCTCAATTTCCACATTATTTATTACATGATTTAGTTGAGGTGTAGGGTTTAGTGAGTGTTTTGTTCCAAATACAACGCTTTTAGTTTTAGAAATATTTATTCCTTGCCACCCACTCTGAAACTAACTGCAGCTTTTGTTGAGTGTTCCAGTCATTTCAGTCGCTGTTGTAGCTGACGTGTATAGTGTTGAGTCATCCGCATACATAGACACTCTGGCTTCACTCAAAGTCAGTGGCATGTCTTTAGTAAAAATTGAAAAACGCAAGGGGCCTAAACAGCTACCATGGGGAATTCCTGATTCTAACTGGATTATATCTGGTAGGCTTCCATTAAATAACACCCTCTGTGTTCTGTTAGATAAGTAATTCTTTATCCACATTATAACAGGGGATGTAAAGCCATAACACACAAGTTTTTCTAGCAGCAAAATATGATCAATAATGTCAAAAGCTACACTGAAGTCTAACAAGACAGCACCCACAATCATTTTATCATCAATTTCTCTCAGCCATTCATCAGTCATTTGTGTAAGTGCGGTGCTTGTTGAGTGTCCTTCCCTATAAGCATGCTGAAATTCTGTTGTCAATTTATTTATTGTAAAGTAGCATCGTATCTGGTTAAACACTATTTTTTTCAGAAGTTTACTAAGGGTTGGTAACAGTAAACCCAGTAAAGGGGGCTTTACTATTCTTGGGTAGCGGAATGACTTAAAGCCAGAGCCCAGACTTAAACCCTGATCGAACATCGCTGGAGAGACCTGAAAATAGTGCAGCAACAATCCCCATCGAACCTGACAGAGCTTGAGAGGATCTGCAGAGAATAATGGGAGGAACTCCACAAATACAGGTGTGCCAAGCTTGTAGAGTCATAACCAAGAAGACTCGAGGCTGTGATTGCCACCAAAGGTGGTTCAATAAAGTGCTGAGTAAAGGGTCTGAATACTGATGTAAATGTAATATTTCAGTTTACTTATTATAAATTAGCAAACATGTCTAAAAACCTGTTTTTGCCTTGTCGTTATGGGGTATTGTATGTAGACTGATAAGAAAAAAAACAATTGAATCAATTTTAGAATAAGGCTGTAAACCTAGCAAAATGTGAAAAAATTCTAGGGGTCTGAATAATTACCGAAGGCACTGTAACTGTACCATTGGGTTTGCTGTCTCCCAGCTTTCCCAGTTCTTCAGTTGCTGTATCCCAGCTTTCCCAGTTCTTCAGTTGCTGTATCCCAGCTTTCCCAGTTCTTCAGTTGCTGTATTCCAGCTTCCCCAGTTCTTCAATTGCTGTATCCCAGCTTTCCCAGTTCTTCAGTTGCTGTATCCCAGCTTTCCCAGTTCTTCAGTTGCTGTATTCCAGCTTCCCCAGTTCTTCAATTGCTGTATCCCAGCTTTCCCAGTTCTTCAATTGCTGTATCCCAGCTTTCCCAGTTCCATGACAGTGTATCAGGAGTCGTGTCTCATGTTTCAAACAAAAATAACATATTTTGCTGGGAGCAACAGTATGTCTTTATTTCTCTATTTGGTTAGGTCAAGGTGTGATTTTGGGTGGGCATTCTATGTTCTCTATTTCTTTGTGTTTGGCTGTGTGTGGTTCTCAATCAGAGGCAGCTGTCTTTCATTGTCTCTGATTGGGGATCATACTTAGGCAGCCCTTTTGCCCTCCTTCAGTGTGGGATCTTTGTTTGAGGGCATGTAGTTTGCACAACGAAGCTTTTCGTTCGTTGTATTGTTTATTTCTTGGTGGAACATTGGTCTCCTTGGTCTCCTTCCGACGACAAACGTTACGATTTCATGTAATGGACAAACACAAAATAGTCCAAATTGGTGAAGTGAAATGAAAAAAAATGGCTTGTTTACATTTTTTTATTTAAAAAAAGAAAAAAGCCATTGCTCAAATAAAAAAATAAGCAAACATGTTTGGCGTTCGCCAAAAGGCATATGGGAGACTCCCCAAACATATGGAAGAAGGTACTCTGGTCAGTTGAGACTCAAATTTAGCTTTTTTTGAAGAATGGGCAAAAATCCCAGTGGCTAGATGTACCAAGCTTATAGACACATACCCCAAGAGTTATACACGCTCAAGTTTTCCGTTTTCCTTTCTTCTTATTTCTTGTTTGTTTCACAATAAAACATATTTTGCATCTTCCAAGTGATTGGCATGTTGTGTAAATCAAATGATACAAACCCCCCCCAAAAATCTATTTTAATTCCAGGTTGTAAGGCAACAAAATAGGAAAAATGCCAAGGGGGGTGAATACCTTCGCAAGCCACTGTACATACAGAAATACCTTTATTTCAGGATGCAGGAGACAAACTGTGAAGAGAGGAAAGCTAAACATCAGAGGTAAATATTATAGTATAGAGGTATACAGCTTTATAGTCTCATAATGACAGCTGTAGACTGCCTGGTGATGGATTCTCACACAGCGGCCTACCATGCCATGCTTCACAAAGCGCTGCCCATCTAGGCCTTAGGTACAGGGGAAATGCTGGCATTCCCCTCTGGCATTGTCCGGCAGCCAAGGAATTAACCATCCCAGCCTTTTAGATCCAGCACGGGACCCCCCCCCCCCCTTGCACTCTGCAGCGAGCGGCAGATTTCAGATGTTTACCTATACAGAGAGAGACAAGAGATCAGTCTGATACTGTCTGACAAACAGGCCTGAGGGTTGTGTGGGCGTAATTCATTATCTGCTGTCTCATTGCAATGCCAAGCTACAAATTAATTTGCAACGCAGAAAGAAATTAGAAGGCTAGACAATGTGTCAAAAAACTGTGTGTCTCATCCTCCTATAGAAATGAAGCAGATTAATCCAATTCATTCATTCATTGGTTCATCACAACACTATTCTTACATTGATACTTGCACATTCCTTTGTGGTGATGATAGAATGTTGAGAATGATCATTTGCACAATGCAACTACTGAATGACCTCATGTGGATATGAAATGCACACACCTTAAATCTGTCCTTATTGACTTTGTGAACCTGATACAGGTAAGACCTCTCGTTCAGGTAACATTTGGCATGGGCAAAATATTGACTTTGGGCTGAGTCACAGTTGTATTGGTAGATATTTGGGAGTTGTCTCTCATAGGATATAACTATAGCCCAGTGTTGTTCCTGGTCAGGTCACATGGCCAGAAAATAATTAATGCCCCTAATCATATCCAAGGCCCCCCTTTTCAAAGGATGCATCTTAAAAGCCAAATGCAGCCATTTTATATATATATATATATATATACATATATAATTTCTGGGTAACAGTACCTTACTGTAATAGATTTTCATTCAAATAGGCAAAAATGGCTTTTTAGCAAACAACTATTTCTCAAGCAAGAAATTTATTAGGACTGTCTGGGAGTGGTCTGAGTGGGGAGGAGAAAACTGAAAACTAGCTGTAATTGGCAGATAGGTTTTGAAGTCTCTTTATTGGTCTGTTAGCCAATTTACCGCATGATGATGTCACCATGGAAAGCCGAAACTCCTACCCATGTAAACCTGCTGATTTAGAAGGTCCTGTGTAGATTGTATTTTCAACCATCAACTATCAGGAAATAAAACTGATTTAATTTGTTTCATCAGTTGTTGTACAATAGGATATTTACTGCATTGGGCCATTTAACAACAATACCTCAGTCTCTGAAGCTGCTACAGAGCTTCTTCTCCAGGTCCTTGGAATAAAAGAGCTTTTGAAGAACATGCTATTCCCACCGTCTGCTGCAAGGAAGCGTCAGGGTTTGTAATTTGCCAATCTAAGCAACTGGCCATTTTGAGCAGTGTGAAGTGGTGTGAACCCAGCTAACAACAAATGTTCTCACAACTTTAGAGAACATTCCATTAAGAGTCTCATTTGGTCATGAACTAACATTTTCATAATAATGCTCCTGTGATGTCTCTCAGAAGCATTCCTTGCACCATTCCCTTAACATCAAATAGAACTTACCCAGAATGTGGTTATCATGTTCGCAGAAGTTAGTCTAGACACATTTCATGGGAGCGTTGCAAGAACATTAATGTGTCCAGTTTTCTGTGAGTTAGGAGAATATTCTATCAATGTCCCACCAAACATAGACAGAATGTGGTTGTCTATGGGAGGAGGGTTTAGGGTTTCTTCCGGACGGGGCCTACCTATACTGGCCTAATAAGCACATGCCCTAGAGATATGCCTTATTGAGACATGCCCTAGAGATATGCCTAATAAGCACATGCCCTAGAGATATGCCTTATTGAGACATGCCCTAGAGATATGCCTAATAAGCACATGCCCTAGAGATATGCCTTATTGAGACAGTGGTTATTATTGGTGCTGGTGGTCTGGGTTCGAGCATTTCCCCAAGGAAAAGGTTAAGAGGGGTAACACAGCTGCCATCTTGCTTCGATTTTAGGCTTTACGATAGCCTATTGGAAAACGGGTTAGCCTACGGCATAAATTCCCGTAAGTATGAGACAAGACTTAAAAAATATATACATGTATATAACAGGCCCGTAGAGATTTGCTCCTGAAAGTAATGCAAGTTACTTGCATATATTTAAAGACAATAACTCGTTATATTACTTCATTACTCATAAATTGAATTTATTACTATACTATATTGCTGTAAGTAATAACATTGATCCCAAGTGATTCTGTTGCAATTTGTCTATTTTACACATAAAAACTTGGAGATGGAAATCTGTGTCGTGTACTGTTTTGGTATAACTGGCATCATCATTGCTTGAATGGCAATTGTGATAAAGTACAGATGCTACTGCAAATATACACATTTCTGATATTCTAAGAATATGGCAACCATGTTCTGGGTATGTTTCTATCAGAAGCAACACTACCACCTGGGCCACGTTTCGACAACAAATGAGGAATGTTACAGATAGAAATGCAATGACTAGAGCTGATGTGATTCCTTATCACAGGCACATCTTTGTTCTACATGGTATATGTGTTGTGGATTTCAGAAATACTCTTTGAGATGCTCAGCTATCTAGAATTCTACCAATTCTCATCTTTCAATGAGAAACACACTTTAATTAGATCAGATAAATGTGTTGTAACTGTTGACATTAATATATACTATATTGCTAAGAATATGAGAGTAGAGGGCCTCCCCTTGCAGGTCTAGAACCCCGGCCACCTACACCATTGACAAACACCCTAACCACTGTCCCAATAAAGGATATCTTCAGGGCATACAGAAAGCCCTCAAATCAAATCAGTTCAAGGTAATCACATTAACTGATAACTGACACAGACATGGTGGCAAAGCAGGAAGATCTGATTGCCTTGAACTGAGAGGTTGCGAGGTCATATCCCAGGTATGGGCATTTCAAATAATAATTACTGTATAAATGAACATGCACAATGTAATCATGTATGTCAAATATGTAAGTTGAAAACATTGTGCGTGAGTATCCCTAACCTTGCCAACAGACAAAAAGATCTAACCCTCAAAAACCTTGACACAGGAGTGTTCTCATGGAATGTGTCTAGAACATTAATATCTTCTATTCTGAGAACATGGTGTCTATGTTTGGTTGATGGAATAGTCTCCTAAACCCTAAAAAGACTACACATCAATGTTCTTGCAATGTCCCATAAAACACATCTAGAACATAATGTTGCATAATCTGAGGACATCGTAACCACGTTCTAGATTAGTTCTGCTTGATATTAAGGGAATGCTCTCCTCACTTTAACACCAAAACATGCTAAAAAGGTCCTCAGAATATTTCTGCTAACATAGATAGAATGTTTCCTTAACTAACGGAAAATTGGACACTCGAACATTACAGGTAACATTACAAAAACATTTTCTTTCCCAACAATTGTTAGCTGGGAAGGCGGGCAGGCAGGCATGCAGGCAGGCAACACAACCCACTCCACAGACTGAGGCAGAGCTGGAATAAACTTGTCAGGGCCGCTCCAGTAGAGCACTGAGGAGAGGAGTAGGAGACAAAAGAGAAGCTGAATAATTCATGGTAGTTTTGCAGAAGGGAACTCTCGCTCTCTCTCTTTACGGCCGACCTTGACGTCCCTTATTCTTCCCGGCATTAGCCAGGCAATCCTATCATTGACACCCCCTACTTGGGCGCCCATATTTTCCCCCTCATTCCGCTCATGCTCCCCCTCTCTTCAAACTGCTGTCTCAAGCCTCTCCTCATCTCCACTACAACCAGTGATGAACGGTTCCACCCGGGGGGTTCAAGTGCTGCATTGCACAAGAATCCGCAAGCATTCAGACCGAGATTGTCCATTGGCCAAAGCTTAGGAGAGTTTCCACCAGACCTAGTTGTTGGTGTCTCATCTGTTTGCTTGGGGTGGTGGTGGTCCACAGATTTGCAAGATGGCACTGTATCTCTCTTGGCACAGTTTGACTGAGGGGGGAAAAGGCAGTGGTTGGGTGGCCAAGACCGTTTTATATGCTCAAGGGTGAGCAGGGTATTCTCTGATGCGATAGCACAACCCCATTTGCATGTGTTAGAGTGTTGCAGATCTATCATAGCCCAAGCCTTTAGTGATGTTCCAAGATAGTGGAAATACACGCAGAGGTATGTCTCCATGTCTGCATTTAAACAGGCAGCCCAATTATGCTCTTTTTTTCATCATTTGGTCTTTGACCAATCAGATCAGCTCTGAAAAAATATCTGATGTGAAAAGATCTGATGTGATTGGTCCAAAGTGGAAAAAAGATCAGTAGGCTGCAGGTCATTGTAAACACAGTCTACGGAGACCTGCATCAGGGGTACCAGGGTCAAATATAGAAACATACAAACTAACTGAAAGCCAGTGATGCTAGACTATTCGACAGACTATTTGTTTACATTTTGTGTGCTCCCTACCTCCCTCTCTTTTATTATCGATTTCCCTCATTTCTGTTGTCGTGTGGCACACACACGTCAGAGGGTCTATGTCACTTTTGCTAAATAATGCCATTTTGAGGCAGTGTCAGCATCTATCTGCCATTCTGCATTGTGCTGGGGCAGCAACATCAAATGCCCCATAGATCAGCAAACAGTTAACAATGGAAGTCTGAGAGTGACTCACGCCTGTCACAGTCAACAGCAGGCAAAACACTCACGGACGCGCACACGCACACACACACACACACAACACACACACACACACCTAACGTAGGGCCATGTGGTGGCTGGGGGAGCTAGGCTAAGCATGCAGGTTTTTAAATCCACTAACGTCTGTTAGTATGTCAACCGGTTGCATGTCACACTGCACTGCAGGGATGACCACCCTCTCTGATACTCGCTGGTAGCTCAGACATGTCCCTTAAGTCAGAGTAAAATAGGTGATCTCAGTCTACTCCATTCATAGTGCTGAGCTTCAGGAAAGACCCCAATAGTATGTCAGTCTTAGTCAGATAGGATGTGACCTGCATCCTAGTGATATAGGTCCACAGTATGTAAACATGTCAAGACAATACTAGAATGACTCATAAGTAACCATGCCATAACCACAACAAGGACAGTGACTACAATTGTCATTGTTAGCTGCTTCTCATCCTTATGAAATGACACATTAACCATGTAATCCAGGGGAAATCGCCAATAATTCATAAGATGTTACAAAACCTCAATAAGTGAAGCAAAATTCAGAGAAATCCCAGTAGGCTAATATTTATATTTTGGCTCAAGCATTGGTAACACTCAGACAGAGAGTCAATAAGTAGTGCATTGATAGACTGACTCATACCAGGTCTGAAGTGTTTGAAGGAAAATACAAAGCCCTGAGACATGAGGTCACAGTAAGAGGGGGTGTACTGTTCAGTCATAGACTACTAAAAACAATTTCATAACAATGAGAAGTATTGATCTTAGAGTACACTAGTCACTAAGTTTGCTGAGTTTGGCAAAAGTGTTGCAGCTCCCCAAGGAAAATTAGAACTCCAGTCCAGTGTGTGCATGTCTGGGATTCCAAAGGGGATTTGGGGAGAGTACAAGATGTAGGAGAGAGGGGAAAACTGGGTCTGTTAGTGAGAATAACCCACAGACAGGTAGCTGCTTGAAGATAAGCTAGCTTCACTGAACCAGTGTTCCTTATCCATCCCATGTGTCTCCAGCCTGTAGCCTGTAGGCTGCTATGACCACCTACTGTAAACCAGGAGGTAAAGCTGAGGCTTATCCTGCAGTGCACCCCTTGGGGTCCGGAGGACAGAGTTTGGAAAACTCCCTAAGGAGTTGGCATAGCCTTAATACTTTATCATATGGTGTATATCAGGCCTGGGCTGAATTATAGCTCAACCAAAAGTAATCACATGCAACATGGATAAAGATTCTTGGAAAAAAATATTTTTCTACAGACACTGACTGTGGGAACAGGTGTTTATGAGTGACACTGCTGGCTCAAGTTTTACCGCCCAACCGAGCCCCCTGGGGGTGGCCATGAGTAGCACACGTCCTGCCCCTGAGGTAACGCATTTACATTGCAGACAGGTATGTATGTGTCTGGTCTGGAGTTCCACTGGAATGAGCTGGAAGCTCCGTAGCAGATTCGTTTTAGGCCATTTTAATGAAACACATAGTGAAAAGACAGACAGGCCCCAGGGTACTCTCAGACAGCCAATAAACACGTGGTGAAGTGGATAAACACGGCCTTCCAGACTGTCTGTCTCTCTGAGGGGGGCGAAACAACAGTGCTAAGAGGCGATGACCTCTGTGTAACTCTACGTCAGGGGGTCCTTTGCTTGGGTTGAGGCTACGTTAGCTGGGCTGTTTGGGCTAAAAGGCCCGGCTGTGCTGGGAGAGCCTGGGTCCCCTGGCGTGTGCCGCAGAATGTGTCCCCCACTGAGGATGGAGGAGAAGAGAGGAGATAGAGGATGCCGGCTGCACTGCAGAGCAGAAGACATCTGGCCAGAGAGTAGCAGAGCAGACTGAGTCAGAGCCTGAGCTCCATGATCCATGCTGCCACTCCTGGGAGAGGCCTGGGTCAGGTATACTTCTAAAGCAGACCTGTCTGGCTCCTCTCTTCTCATCTCCTCTGCTCTCTTCTAATCTCCTCTCCCCTCTTCTCTTCTCATCTCTACTTTTGACTCAAACAGGACAGACTTCATTCTAGTATCATGAAAGAAGTCTGTGGTAAATCCATGCTTAAGGTAGCACCTGGAGCTATAGACTAAACTCAGTGTGAATAGACTTCTTAATGTGATTTCAGTTCTGTACCTGCTGGATAGGAATATGAGAGTGAAAGCGAGAGTGAGAGAGAGATATTTATGATTCCACCAAAGCCTTTTGGGGATTCTGAGAATGCAGAATTTAACAGCACTTCTGGTCTGGGAGATATACTACACTGTGTATGAGAGAGAGGCACATTAACTAAATCCTCCCGGCATTCCAATGTCAGGCGGATAGTTCATGTGGCTGCTGACAGAATAGCTTTTGACAAGATGCAGCACTTAAATCTATAGTCAATCAGATGCCAACAACCACTGACAATGGATGACTCTGGAAAGTATCCTGAGAGGAGTCAATAAACTATAATATCTTGGCCATTGTGATTGTCATCAGACATTATTCTAGACTGGCATACAGCACACTTCACATTTATCTGACACTGATATTCCCTGTACACAGTGGCTTCGGAAAGTTCAGACCCCTTGAGTTTTTCCACACTCTGTTACGTTATAGCCTCATTCTAAAATAGATTTTAAAAAATGTTTTCCCCTCATCAATCTACACACAATACCCCATAATGACTAAGTAAAAACAGGTTTTTAGAAATGTTTGCAAATGTATAAAAATAAAAATAAATCTCATTTATACAATATTCAGACCCTTTACTCAGTACTTTGTTGAAGCACCTTTGGCAGCGATTACAGCCTGGAGTCTTCTTGGGTATGACGCTACAAGCTTGGCACACCTGTATTTGGGGAGTTTCTCCCAATACTCTGCAGATCCTCTCAAGCTCTGTCAGGTTGGATGGGAATTGTTGCTGGACAGCTATTTTCAGATCTCTCCAGAGATGTTTGATAGGTTTCAAGTCCGGGCTCTGGCTGGGCCACTTATAGACATTCAGAGACTTGTCCCGAAGCCACTAATGCGTTGCCTTGGCTGTGTGCATAAGGTCATTGTCCTATTGGAAGGTGAACCTTTGCCCCAGTCTGAGGTCCTGAGCGCTCTGGAGCAGGTTTCATCAAGGATCTCTCTGTACTCCCATTCATCTTTGCCTCTATCCCGACTAGTCTCCCAGTCCCTCCCGCTGAAAAACACCACGACAGCATGATGCTGCCACCACCATGCTTCACCGTAGGGATGGGACCAGGTTTCCTTCAGACATGATGCTTGGCATTCAGCCCAAAGAGTTCAATCAGGGTTTCATCAGACCAGATAATCTTGTTTCTCATAGTCTGAGAGTCTTTAGGTGCCTTTTGGCAAACTCCAAGTGGGCTGTCATGTGCCTTTTACTGAGGAGTGGGTTCCGTCTGGCTACTCTACCATAACAGTCTGATTGGTGGAGTGCTGCAGAGATGGTTGTCCTTCTGGGAGGTTCTCCCATCTCCACAGAGGAAATCTAGAGCTCTGTCAGAGTGAACATCGGGTTCTTGGTTACCTCCCTGACCAAGGGGGACCTTCAATGTTGCAGAAATGTTTTGATACCCTTCCCCAGATCTGTGCCTCGACATAATCCTGTCTCGGAGCTCTACAGACAATACCTTCAACCTCATGGCTGGGGTTTTTGCTCTAACACGCACGGTCAACTCTTGGACCTTATATAGACAGGTGTGTGCCTTTCAAAATCATGTCCAATCAATTGAATTTACCACAGGTGGACTCCAGTCAATTTGTAGAAACATCTCAAGGATGACCAATGGAAACAGGATAATATAATAATAATAATATATGCCATTTAGCAGACGCTTTTATCCAAAGCGACTTACAGTCATGTGTGCATACATTCTACGTATGGGATGCACCGGAGCTCAATTTTAAGTCTCATAGCAAAGGGTCTGAATACATGCGTACATAAGGTATTTGTTTTTAATTTTGTATAAATTTGCCAACATTTCTAAAAACCTGTTTTCACTTTGTCATTATGGGGTATTGTGTGTAGATTGCAAAGGAAAAAAATATATATTTTAAAAAATGTGGAAAAAGTCAAAGGTTCTGAATACTTTCCGAAGGCACTGTAGCTCCATTCTTGTGAATGTTGCATCATTGTGAAGGTCTCGTAAGAAAGCATTCTACGGTCAAGTCTACATCAGTTGTATTAAGAGCATGTGACAAATAACATTATATTATTATTTTGATTGTAGGTATTGTAAGA
This sequence comes from Oncorhynchus gorbuscha, assembly GCF_021184085.1. Classification (NCBI taxonomy): domain Eukaryota; kingdom Metazoa; phylum Chordata; class Actinopteri; order Salmoniformes; family Salmonidae; genus Oncorhynchus; species Oncorhynchus gorbuscha. The sequence continues at coordinate 52,171,260 of NC_060186.1, forward strand.
AACATCCATTTGAAAAGATAATCGCATTCTATGAATTCTGGCATGCAAATGGGCATTCATCTTTTTGATCATCTTGTGATACAGCAATAACTAGACTAGATTTGAACTTTCAATATCATTCTCATTCATCTTTATCTGGCAGATGTTTTCAGATATAAAACTGACTTCAAGGGATGCCTAATGTGATGTCTAGTGCCCTCTGTTGGTCATCTTTACCAGCTTGAATACATACAGTAATAGTACTTTAATTCATGTAGCGGTCATTTTATATTGTAGCGAACGGCAGGGCAGTGAAGCGAACCCAGGTAGTTAGTGTGAAAGGCAAACACCCTACGCGTCGCGCCAATAGGGTTAACCCATTTGGTGGGAATTGTAACGTGGTTTGTATAGCGAGTTTCGCTACAGTATTTCAAAAAGCACCTAGATTCAACACAGCCTGTTATGGTGTCGGACTGCCCCAACCTGGAAGGAGACTGGGATAAAATGAACTCTCTCAGTGGGCATGAGTCTCAAATGACTTTCCAGTGAATTATTCCGCTATCTCTGGGTTATGGGAGGGGTACAGATGTAGGATCTTAATGAGATCACTCTTTTGTTGCTGAGAAAAGGTCAATGATCTCTTTATTGTAGGGTGGAGTGGCCAACTAATGTTTTTCCTCGGTATAAAACCATAAACCTTATCTGATTATATCATCAAAGTGATAAGCTGATTTCACAGAAGATGGATCCATGAAGATATGCCCAAGCCTCAGGCTGAATATTATTGTGCAGAAGTCCGATCATGTGAATGACACAATAGTAAGTACACGTGTTCAAAAGACAGTACTTTCACACAGTGATGACCTCACAATGTCTGATCAGATTGAAATCCTGATAAATAATGTGGCCATACATTTGATAATTTTGTCTTTTCTCCAAACATTGGGAAAAGGTAACACCCTTCAATCTAATTTGATAGGGAAAACATATTTTCTTTGGGGAGATGAAACAGAAAAAGTAAATTGTCCGAGAATGAGATGTAATCACCTGTGTATTACAAACATTAGCAACACCTTCCTAATGTTGAGTTGCACCTCCTCATAAAAGACCTAAAAAAAGTGTAAAAACCCCAGGAAATCAGCCCCAAGTGATTTTAATTTTGGAAATCTGTACCCAAGTATTCCCAGGCATAATAGAGAGACGTGATTGTATACAAATGTAATCAAGGTTTGAAATTATTATGCTTTATTCAAATATTATATCTGTTTGGGTTTGTTGCTGTCAATTTCCTGTCTACAAATTATTTGTAATTATGTCCTGGCCACACGACCATCAGCTCAAGAAATAATCGGCCCGCAGCTGAATCTACACTCTTAGAAAAAAAACGTGCTATCTAGAACCTAAAAAGGTTATCCATAGGATAACTGTCCCCATAGGAGAACCCTTTGAAGAACCCTTTTTGGTTCCAGGTAGAACACTTTTGATTCCGTGCTATAGTGTTATAAAAACTATACGGAAGAGGATTCAATGTCTGTGTCATTTACCATAAAAAGCCTCTCTCATAACAGGCAGTAAACCTTTGCACCCTGGTATCTCTTCTGAGTGGAATGCATTCCTCACCCACAGCTGAACTAAACTGGGTGCTTGAGAGTGAAACAGAACAAAGTAAACAAAACATGTTGACAAATGATTCATTAAGATATAATGGGCTCCCTAAATCCAGGAGTTGGGCTCAATCACAAACATTGGGATTTAAATTGAAACATTGAAGTTCAATTTTCAACTGACCCCAAACCTGTTACCAATAAAACACAGTTGCTAATATACTAGGACAAAGAGTCAGCGGTCATTAGCTTTACTAATGTCTGCCATATCTGATCCAACAGGTTTAAACTACTGATACTGATAAAGTGGTGTAGGAAATAGTGAAAATAGAGAGGAACTAAGGAAACATCCCATAATGTCCTTTAATGATTGATAAGAATGCCTATTGATAAGAGCTCGTCATCAAAACACTCCACATATCAAACATTTTATAGACTGGGATGAACTTTGTCCTTTACTCAGCAGGCTTAACTATATCAGCCACAGTGGTTAGCATGACACCTTGCCAATCCCTGACAACCATCTGGTGAAGCGGTAATCTGGAGTACATTTAGAGCCTAAACCCTAAGGTTTTCCAAGTTTCAGACATGATAGACCGAAATATGAAAAATGTTCTGGTTGTATCCATTGGATTTTTATCTCTGTTCACAGCATATGGAGGACTTCAGAGTTTACAGGTAGGAAACGCAACATACTATAGATCTTGGATGATTGGTCCTATCGAATTGCTTCAATGAAATTCAACATTTGAACTTCTGGCTCTGGAAAATTGATGGCACCATCTCTTTCCTGTGTTACAGAGCAGTCTGAATGCAGAGGACGGGATGGGGGTGACATCTCTCAGCGTTATCTATGCCTCCATCATCCTGTCCTCCATGTTCCTGCCACCCATTCTCATCAAAAACCTGGGCTGCAAATGGACTATTGTTGCCGGCATGGGCTGCTATGTGACCTATTCAATTGGAAACCTCTATCCAGGATGGTAACGCAAAACTGTCTAAATCCTCTTCAGACCTTTACTGTTACAGCTTTCTTTTTCATGATTGAAGCATGTACCTCCCTAGTACCCCAATGAGTAAAGTTGGTTTCACGTTTAAAATTTTATTAGCCTCATGCACAGGGTACAGCAGGTGTAAAACAGTATAGTGAAATTCTTACTTGAGAGCTCTTTCCCAACAATACGCTTATAATAATATTTTTTATTTTATTTTATTTCACCTTTATTTAACCAGGTAGGCTAGTTGAGAACAAGTTCTCATTTGCAACTGCGACCTGGCCAAGATAAAGCATAGCAGTGTGAACAGACAACACAGAGTTACACATGGAATAAACAATTAACAAGTCAATAACACAGTAGAAAAAATGGGCAGTCTATATACAATGTGTGCAAAAGGCATGAGGAGGTAGGCGAATAATACAATTTTGCAGATTAACACTGGAGTGATAAATGATCAGATGGTCATGTACAGGTAGAGATATTGGTGTGCAAAAGAGCAGAAAAATAAATAAATAAAAACAGTATAAAAACAGTATGGGAATGAGGTAGGTGAAAATGGGTGGGCTATTTTCCTATAGACTATGTACAGCTGCAGCGATCGATTAGCTGCTCGGATAGCTGATGTTTGAAGTTGGTGAGGGAGATAAAAGTCTCCAACCTCAGCGATTTTTGCAATTCGTTCCAGTCACAGGCAGCAGAGTACTGGAACGAAAGGCGGCCAAATGATGTGTTTGCTTTAGGGATGATCAGTGAGATACACCTGCTGGAGCGCGTGCTACGGATGGGTGTTGCCATCGTGACCAGTGAACTGAGATAAGGCGGAGCTTTACCTAGCATGGACTTGTAGATGACCTGGAGCCAGTGGGTCTGGCGACGAATATGTAGTGAGGGCCAGCCGACCAGAGCATACAAGTCGCAGTGGTGGGTGGTATAAGGTGCTTTAGTGACAAAACGGATGGCACTGTGATAGACTGCATCCAGTTTGCTGAGTAGAGTGTTGGAAGCCATTTTGTAGATGACATCGCCGAAGTCGAGGATCGGTAGGATAGTCAGTTTTACTAGGGTAAGCTTGGCAGCGTGAGTGAAGGAGGCTTTGTTGCGGAATAGAAAGCCGACTCTTGATTTGATTTTCGATTGGAGATGTTTGATGTGGGTCTGGAAGGAGAGTTTGCAGTCTAGCCAGACACCTAGGTACTTATAGATGTCCACATATTCAAGGTCGGAACCATCCAGGGTGGTGATGCTAGTCGGGCATGCGGGTGCAGGCAGCGATTGGTTGAAAAGCATGCATTTGGTTTTACTCGCGTTTAAGAGCAGTTGGAGGCCACGGAAGGAGTGCTGTATGGCATTGAAGTTCGTTTGGAGGTTAGATAGCACAGTGTCCAATGACGGGCCGAAAGTATATAGAATGGTGTCGTCTGCGTAGAGGTGGATCAGGGAATCGCCCGCAGCAAGAGCAACATCATTGATATACACAGAGAAAAGAGTCGGCCCGAGAATTGAACCCTGTGGCACCCCCATAGAGACTGCCAGAGGACCGGACAGCATGCCCTCCGATTTGACTCTGAACTCTGTCTGCAAAGTAATTGGTGAACCAGGCAAGGCAGTCATCCGAAAAACCGAGGCTGTTGAGTCTGCCGATAAGAATATGGTGATTGACAGAGTCGAAAGCCTTGGCGAGGTCGATGAAGACGGCTGCACAGTACTGTCTTTTATCGATGGCGGTTATGATATCGTTTAGTACCTTGAGTGTGGCTGAGGTGCACCCGTGACCGGCTCGGAAACCAGATTGCACAGCGGAGAAGGTACGGTGGGATTCGAGATGGTCAGTGACCTGTTTGTTGACTTGGCTTTCGAAGACCTTAGATAGGCAGGGCAGGATGGATATAGGTCTGTAACAGTTTGGGTCCAGGGTGTCTCCCCCTTTGAAGAGGGGGATGACTGCGGCAGCTTTCCAATCCTTGGGGATCTCAGACGATATGAAAGAGAGGTTGAACAGGCTGGTAATAGGGGTTGCGACAATGGCGGCAGATAGTTTCAGAAATAGCGGGTCCAGATTGTCAAGCCCAGCTGATTTGTACGGGTCCAGGTTTTGCAGCTCTTTCAGAACATCTGCTATCTGGATTTGGGTAAAGGAGAACCTGGAGAGGTTTGGGTGAGGAGCTACGGGGGGGGCGGAGCTGTTCGCCGAGGTTGGAGTACCCAGGCGGAAGGCATGGCCAGCCGTTGAGAAGTGCTTATTGAAGTTTTCGATAATCATGGATTTATCGGTGGAGACCGTGTTTCCTAGCCTCAGTGCAGTGGGCAGCTGGGAGGAGGTGCTCTTGTTCTCCATGGACTTCACAGTGTCCCAGAACTTTTGGAGTTGGAGCTACAGGATGCAAACTTCTGCCTGAAGAAGCTGGCCTTAGCTTTCCTGACTGACTGCGTGTATTGGTTCCTGACTTCCCTGAACAGTTGCATATCACGGGGCTATTCGATGCTATTGCAGTCCGCCACAGGATGTTTTTGTGCTGGTCGAGGGCAGTCAGGTCTGGAGTGAACCAAGGGCTGTATCTGTTCTTGGTTCTGCATTTTTGAACGGAGCATGCTTATCTAAAATGGTGAGGAAGTTACTTTTAAAGAATGACCATGCATCCTCAACTGACGGGATGAGGTCAATGTCCTTCCAGGATACCCGGGCCAGGTCGATTAGAAAGGCCTGCTCACAGAAGTGTTTTAGGGAGCGTTTGACAGTGATGAGGGGTGGTCGTTTGACTGCGGCTCCGTGGCGGATACAGGCGATGAGGCAGTGATCGCTGAGATCCTGGTTGAAGACAGCAGAGGTATATTTGGAGGGCCAGTTGGTCAGGATGACGTCTATGAGGGTGCCCTTGTTTACAGAGTTAGGGTTGTACCTGGTGGGTTCCTTGATGATTTGAGTGAGATTGAGGGCATCTAGCTTAGATTGTAGGACTGCCGGGGTGTTAAGCATATCTCAGTTAAGCATATCCCAATAATAATAAGAGATAATAGAAAATAAAATTAAAAACACACAAGAAGTACAATATAATTTGAAGAAGAACGAGAATGCAAGTACTGTGCCAGTACCTTATTCAATATGCAGGGGTACGTTTATACAGAAAAAGTGACTGGCAGTAAGATATACACTGAGTGTACAAAACATTAGGACTTACCAGGTGAATCCAAGTGAAAGCTATGATTCCTTATTGATGTCACTTGTTAAATCCACTTCAATCAGTGTCGATCAGTGGTTCCCAATCTTACTATAGTCCCATACCCCTTTAAACATTCAACCTCCAGCTGCGTACCCCCTCTAGCACCAGGGTCAGCGCACTCTCAAATGTTGTTTTTTGCTATCATTGTAAGCCTGCCACACACACACTATACGATACATTTATTAAACATAAGAATGAGTGTGAGGTTTTGTCACAACTCGGCTCGTGGAAAGTGACAAAGAGCTCTTATAGTACCAAGGCACAAATAATAATATAATAATAATCAATAATTTTGCTCTTTATTTAACCATCTTACATATAAAACCTTATTTGTTCATCGAAAATTGTGAATAACTCACCACAGGTTAATGAGAAGGGTGTGCTTGCACATAACTCTGCAATGTTGGGTTGTATTGGAGAGTCTCAGTCTTAAAAAAATTCTCCACACACGCATGTATGTAGTATTCATGCTAGCGAGTGCCAAGAATCCACTCTCACATAGGTACGTGGTTGCAAAGAGTAACAGTGTCTTAACAGCGTGATTTGCCAAGGCAGGATACTTGGAGCGCAGCCCTATCCAGAAATCTGGCAGTGTACCCAAGTGGCAGTGTACCCAAGTGGCAGTGTACCCAAGTGGCGTCGGGAGCAACTGCTTGCACGGGCGTTACCATTCCACTATGTCTCCCTGTCATGGCTTTTGCGCCATCAGTACAGATACCAACATGAGCAGCAGCTACATTTGGCTACCTACGGACCGTTAGTGGAATTCCCGCAAGAGAGTAACGGCTAATGTGATTGGATGTTACCCTCTAACCCAGTTTGGGAATGCCTGGTGTAGATGAAGGGGAGGAGACTTAAAAATCCTTATTTAACCAGCCGTGAGACAATTGAGACAAAGATTGTGTATGTGTGCCATTCAGAGGGTGAATGGGCAAGACAAAAGATTTAAGTACCTTTGAATGAATGGGATATGGTAGTAGGTGCCAGTTGCACCGGTTTGAGTGTGTCAAGAACTGCAACGATGCTGGGTTTTTCATGCTCAACAGTTTCCTGTGTATATCAAGAATGGTCCACCACCCAAAGGACATCCAGCAAACTTGACACAACTGTGGGAAGCATTGGAGTCATCATGGGCAGGCATCCCTGTGGAACACTTTCAATACCTTGTAGAGTCCATGCCCTGACGATTTGAGGCTTTTCTGAGGGCAAAAGGGGGTGTAACTCAATATTAGGAAAGTGTTCCTTATGTTTTATACACTCAGTGTACATGTAAACAGAGCTGAAAAGTGACTGGTAGCAGGAATATCAAATCAAGTGTTATTGGTCACATACACATGCTTAGCAGATGTTATTGTGGGTGTAGTGAAATTATGGTGTTCCTAGCTCCAACAGTGCAGTAATATCTAACAATAGACAACACACACAAATCTAAAAGTAAAAGAATGGAATGAAGAAATATGGAAATATTAGTACTAGTTCGGAGTATCAATATATCACAAAAGTGAGTACACCCATATTTGAGTATATCTTTTCATGTGACAACACTGAAGAAATGACACGTTGCTACAATGTAAAGTAGTGAGTGTACAGCTTGTATAACAGTGTAAATTTGCTGTCCCCTCAAAATAACTCAACACACAGCCATTAATGTCTAAACCGCAGGCAACAAAAGTGAGTACACCCCTAAGTGAAAATGGCCAAATTGGGCCCCAAAATATTTACAAAAATGTGAGGGGTGTACTCACCTTTGTGATATACTGTATATGTATATACAATATATATACATATATACGTGATGGTTTGTATAGACATTGACAGTATGTGGATAGAATATGTAGTATAACTGAAGAATAGGTGGATATAATAGTATATGTACAGCAATAGTTAAATAGGATGGCCTTGACTAGAATACAGTATATACACATATGAAGTGGAACAGTATGTAAACATTATTAAATTGTCCAGTGTTCCATGTCTACAGTTGAAGTCGGAAGTTTACATACAACTTAGCCAAATACATTTAAAAACTCAGTTTCACAATTCCTGACAGTTAATCCTCATAATAAATCCCTGTTTTATGTCAGTTAGGATCACCACTATATTTTAAGAATGTGAAATGTCAGAATAATAGTAGAGAGAATTATTTATTTCAGCTTCTTTTTTTTCCAGCCTTCCACAAGCTTCCCACAATAAATTGGGTGAATTTTGGCCCATTCCTCCTGACAGAGCTGGTGTAACTGAGTCAGGTTTGTAGGCCTCCTTGCTCGCACACGATTTTTCAGTTCTGCCCACAAATGTTCTATGGGATTGAGGTCAGGGCATTGGGATGGCCACTCCAATACCTTGACTTTGTTGTCCTTAAGCCATAACTTTGGAAGTATGCTTGGGGTCATTGTCCATTTGGAAGACCCATTTGCGACCAAGCTTTAACTTCCTGACTGATGTCTTGAGATGTTAGTTCAATATATATATCCACAAATTTTCCATCCTCATGATGCCATCTATTTTGTGAAGTGCACCAGTCCCTCCTGCAGCAAAGCACCCCCACAACATGATGCTGCCACCCCCGTGCTTCATAGTTGGGATGGTGTTCTTCGGCTTGCAAGCTTCCCCCTTTTTCCTCCAAACATAACGATGGTCATTATGGCCAAACATAACTATTTTCATCAGACCAGAGGACATTTCTCCAAAAAGTACGATCTTTGTCCCCATGTGCAGTTGCAAAACGTAGTCTGGCTTTTTTATGGCGGTTTTGGGGCAGTGGCTTCTTCCTTGCTGAGCGGCCTTTCAGGTTATGTCGATTTAGGCCTCATTTTACTGTGGATATAGATACTTTGTACCGGTTTCCTCCAGCATCTTCACAGGGTCCTTTGCTGTTGTTCTGGGATTGATTTGCACTTTTTACACCAAAGTACGTTCATCTCTAGGAGACAGAACGCGTCTCCCTCCTGAGAGGTATGCCGGCTGCGTAGTCCCATGGTGTTCATTCTTGTGTACTATTATTTGTACAGATGAACGTGGTACCTTCAGGCATTTGGAAATTGCTCCCAAGGATGAACCATACTTGTGGAGGTCTACAATTTTCTTGGCTGATTTCTTTTGATTTTCCCATGATGTCAAGCAAAAAGGCACTGAGTTTGAAGGTAGGCCTTGAAATACATCCACAGGTACACCTCCAATTGACTCAAATTATGTCAATTAGCCTATTAGAAGCTTCTAAAGCCATGACATCATTTTCTGGAATTTTCCAAGCTATTTAAAGTCACAGTCAACTTAGTGTATGTAAATTGCTGACCCACTGGAATTGTGATACAGTGAATTATATGTGAAATAATCTGTCTGTAAACAATTGTTGGAAAAATTACTTGTGTCATGTCCTAACCGACTTGCCAGAACTATAGTTTGCTAACAAGAAATTTGTGGAGTGGTTTAAAAACCATTTTAAATGACTCCAACCTAAGTATATGTAAACTTCTGACTTCAACTGTATGTACATAGGGCAGCAGCCTCTAAAATGCAGGGATGAGTAACTGGGTGGTAGCTGGATAGCGACATTGACTATGTTATGGGCAGGGTAATGGGTGGTAGCTGGCTAGTGACATTGACTATGTTATGGGCAGGGTAATGGGTGGAGGCCGGTTAGTGATAGCTATTTAACAGTCTGATGGCCTTAGGATAGAAGCTGTTTTACAATTTTCTCTTAGTACTGAGCAAAAACTTAAAAGCAACTTTTCTAATGATTTTTACTGAGTTACAGTTCATGTAAGCAAATCAGTCAATTGAAATAAATAAATTAGGCCATAATCTATGAATTTCACATGGAATCTTTTATTTCAACTCATTAAACGTAGGACTAACACTTTACATGTTGCGTTTATATTTTTGTTCAGTATTTATATACGTATGGTAGTATACTAATGGTAATATATACATGTAAACGGGAGTTATAGTGACCAGTAGCAAAATAAATAGATAGATACTAATGGTAATGAGTAATGACAATGAATAATCAATGAACAGCAGCATAATGGTCGTAATATATCGATTTTAGAAGCAGCGTAGGAGTGAGGGGGTGTGTGCATGTGGGTATAAGTGTGTGGCGTCAGTAATGTGTGTGTGAGTGAGGGTGAATGTGACTGTGTATTAACTTGTTATTACCAAGTAGAGTTGGGATTATTAATTAAATGCGAGTTAATAAAACAAATCATATGAGAGTGGTGTCCATTGGCAAAGTTGTTTACACACATTGTATATCAATCTGTCCTCGTCCAGGTATACTCTGATCCCCACCTCTGTGATCCTGGGTATGGGAGGGTCTCCACTCTGGTCTGCCAAGTGTACCCTTCTCACCATCAGCGGCAACCTGCAGGCCCCTAACGAAAACAAGGCGGCAGCGGATGTTATCAATAAGTACTTTGGCATCTTCTTCCTGATATTCCAGTCTTCGGCTGTATGGGGAAACCTCATGTCGTCGTTGATATTCGGTTCAGACACAAATGGAAGTAAGAAGGAAGTGCACACATACACACACTTACGTACACATGCGCACCCAGAACAAATGCAACTTGTTTGTGAAAGCAATAACACTTATAAGTTAAAGGCTAACTGTAGGCTAAAGTCAATCATGTGTAGTCTACATTTATGACACTTGTTCTTGCCCGACCATCCTCTATGGTACCATCGGTCATAATATCTTTATGTCCTCCTAGCTAACATCACCATGGAAGATCTACAATATTGTGGTGCAGGTGTGTGTGCTGATATCAATTCAAACTCCACGACCAAAAAACCAGCACAACAATTGGTTTGGACGCTAGTCGGCTGCTATATTGGTAAGAACGTATTATTGTTTCTCAGTGTTGTAGGTTGATGCTAGTGAAATGTTCTGCTGCGACTATGTTCAGCGTGTGTAACTGTTGTGTTCCAGGGGTGGGTGTGCTGGCCATGATCATAGTGGCAGTATTTCTGGATAACATAGACAGAGATCAGGCCAGGGAGTTCAGGGAAAAGAGGGAACCATTCTGGAGCACCTTCCTGGCCACGTTTACACTCCTGAAGGACAAGAGACTCGTCATTCTCATCCCTTTGACCATGTACAGTGGCTTTGAACAGAGTTTCCTCTCTGGTGAATACACAAAGGTGAGGTGACGACAAGACATATGGTTCATACTCTGCCGCTAGGAATCCAACATGGAAGAATTCTTAATCAATGTTAGAGTGGCTAAGAGTAATGCGTGTGACCTTCCTTTGGTGTGTTTCCATTGCAGAACTATGTGACCTGTGCATTAGGAATCCATTTTGTTGGCTATGCGATGATATGTTTTGGAGCCGCAAATTCGTTATGTTCCTTTATGTTTGGGAGGTTGGCAGAATACACTGGAAGAGCCCCACTGTTTTGCTTGGGTAAGAAGAGCTTTCCAATAGAGACATTAACATTTTCATTGGTATACAGATGTGGATCTTAATTTGTCTGCCAGTTTGCTACAGCAGGAACATAATCCTGCAGCAACAGGACATGTGGATTATAATTTCGATCCTACATCTGCAGAACACATATGTAAAGTCAGATTCGCTCACTACTCACCTCTCTTACAGCTGCGGTGACCAACTTTTCCTGTATCCTGGCTCTGTTGTTCTGGAAGCCTCACCCAGACCAGCTGCCAGTGTTCTTTGTGTTTCCTGCCCTCTGGGGCCTGGCAGATGCTGTGTGGCAGACACAAACCAACTGTGAGTTGAGCTATCATTTATGTATTACACGTTAGGTACATTTTGTCCAGGACTGAGGTAACAAGGGTTTTGTTCTTGTTTGCAGCACTGTACGGGGTTCTCTTCCCCAGACAAAAAGAAGCAGCATTCGCTAACTACCGTATGTGGGAATCACTGGGATTCGTTATAGCCTTCGCCTACAGTACCTTCATCTGTTTGGACATCAAGCTCTACATCCTCCTGGGAGTTCTGATCCTCTCCATGGTAACCTATTTGTGGGTGGAGTACCAAGAACGCAAGAATCCTACTCTTCCAGTGGAGGAGGGAGTATACAACACAGACTTCTCAAAGGAAAATCACATCCTCAATCAGACCAGCTTGTAGACAAGACGTGGATTTGTTATGTACAGTATGTGAGGGAATGACACCCAGTGAGAGAGATCTGGAGATCACCATTCTGCCACTGTCATTGCCAACCCCAATGGGAGACTTTTCTAGTGTGACAAAATGAGAGGTTTTGTGGATCTCTATAAAAATGTATTATTCTCACACCATCTTGACCCTGAATTATGTGTATTCATTTTCTCTGGTTGCACTTTTTATGCAGAATTCCTGTACAATTCAGATTTAAACGTCAACATTTTAACGTTATTTTTATGTCATGGCTGCTATGTTGAATTCAAATACATTGTGTTATGCTAAACTGTAACAGAGTGGAATACAGTACTGAGTCACTAATAAAGCAGATAACAAACTTTAATCTACCATGGAGTTAAAACTATTTAATAACGAATTGTTCTGTAGTCCCAAGTCTTTGTGCCAACAATACGAGTGGTAGAGCACAGCAGGGTCATCACTAATAATGAAACTTCCCCTTACATAATTGTTTTTGGCTTACGATGAGGCTACTCAGGGTGGCTCTGTGCTTCTTCAACCACAAGCAAATGTTCAATGAAAACAACTGATTTACCTTTCAGTGAAAGACTTATGGTGGGCTTTGCTTATGATGGTGTCTGGAAATACAAAAAGGGAATGAATGTACAATTACTTCTCGAATCTCTCACTACTGCTATTTTTACAGTGATACATGCTCCTGTATTTATCACTGTATTCATTGTAGGGTTGTTTTTTTTTATACAACTCCAATGAAAAGCCCCACTTGGAACATCAAACTGTGACAAGGCACTCATTTTAATGGTATGTCTGACTTACCACATTGCTTTTTTTAGGGCATAGAGCTGATTTAAAAGTGGTTCTACAAAACCACCCAATTAAAACATTGCATCAACTACACGATTCAATTAGTTGCGCATTACAGAACAATTAAGTTCATAAATGACTAATTGACGTACTTCGGGGCCAAAGTGTAGCTACTCTGAGCTTATATTAGACTGCACACCATGAACTGCTGTATTTGCCCCCTGACTCACAACCACTGTTGAATATCGACAAGCATAACCACGGAGAAAGTGGGCCGAAGTATGAAAAATGTCCTGGTTGTGTCCTTTGGATTCTTGCTGTTGTTTACTGCGACTGGAAGCCTTCTGAATCTACAGGTAAGTATTGGTAGAATTACACCGAGGCATGCATATACGCTAAACCAGATCATTATTTGAGCAACATCTGTTATTTTATTAGTAATGGTTGGAATCTCTCATTTGTTCTTGCTTATGACATTCACTTATGTAGACAAGGTCTTCAAATGCATCGTAAAGCTTTACACGTTTAAACAAATAGGTCTATCCCAGTCCATGTCATAACTATTACTGGGGTTTCCAGGACTGTTGTTCATAAAAGCTGTCTGAATAGACTTTGTTCCTCGTCTTTTACGACTACGTTACAGAGCAGTTTGAACACTGAAGAAGGAGTAGGTGTGGCCTCAGCAAGTGTGCAGTTTGCCTCCATCATTCTGTCCTCCATGTTTGTTGCCCCCTTGGTTATAAAATACCTGGGCTGCAAGTGGACCATTGTTGCTGCGATGGGATGCAATGTTGTGTACACAGTTGGAAACTTCTATCCAGGATGGTAAAGCTTTTACTGAAAGATATGTAATACTATGTTATGTATGACGTGGCTTTGCTTTGTGACAAAATGTCCACACCTACACATTCCTAGCTTGTTACAAAATTATAGGCTCTCGGCTTGTAATAAAACCTGATAACAAGATATGTTACTAGAGTTACATGACAACACAACAACACAACTGAGCTCAGCAGTCATCTTTAGAAAGACAGTGCTGAGTTTTATTAAACAGAGAAATGGTTACTGACAATGTCACGCCCTAACCCTCTATTTGGTTTGGTCAGGGTGTGCTGTCCCTGATTGAGAACCATACCCGAACCATTCCCTCCTTTTAAAAATGTTTTTACATTTTTATATTTATTTATTTTTTTGAATTGTGTGTCGCCTCACGGACCTCCCAGTCGCGGCCGACTTTGACAGAGCCTGGGGGTGAACCCAGAGTCTCTGGTGGCACAGTGGTCTAAGGCACTGCATCGCAATGCTAGCTGTGCCACCAGAGACTCTGCGATGCAGTGCCTTAGACCACTGTGCCACCTGGGAGGCCCTTGTCCCTCCTTTCTGTGTGGGAAGTTAATTTTGATTGTGGCACTTAGCCCTTAAGATTCACTGTTGTTTTTGTATGGTTTATTGTTTTTGTCGGCGTCGTCCTAATAAAGAGGAATATGTACGCTCACCACGCTGCGCTTTGGCCTACTTCATTCGAAGGCCGTGACAGACAAAACATATAGTTCATTGTCAAAAGTTTTAGAACACCTACTCATTCAAAGGTTTTTCTTTATTTCTTACTATTTTCTACATTGTAGAATAAAAGTGAATACATAAAAAATATAAAACACATATGGAATCATGTAGTAAGCAAAAAGTGTTAAACAAATCAAAATATATTTGAGATTCTTCAAAGTAGCCACCCTTTGCGTGGTTGACAGCTTTGCACACTCTTGGTATTCTCTCAACCAGCTTAATCTGGAATGCTTTTCCAACAGTCTTGAAGGAGTTGCCTCCTATGCTGAGCACTTGTTGGGTGCTTTTCCTTCACTTTGCGGTCCAACTCATCCCAAACCATCTCAATTGGGTTGAGGTCAGGTGATTGTGGAGGCCAGTAATCTGATGCAGCACTCCATCACTCTCCTTCTTGGTCAAATAGCCCTTACACAGCCTGGAGGTGTGTTGGGTCATTGTCCTGTTGAAAAACAAATGTTAGTCCCACTAAGCACAAACCAGATGGGATGGTGTATCGCTGTGGTAGCCATGCTGGTTCATTGTGTCTTGAATTCTAAATAAATCACAGGCAGTGTCACCAGGAGAGCACCCCCACACCATTACACCTTCTCCTCCATGCTTCAAGGTGGGATTCACACATGCGGAGATCATCCGTTCACCTACTGTGCCTCACAAAGACACACCGGTTGGAACCAAAAATCTCAAATTTGGACTCATCAGACCAAACAACAGATTTCCACCGGTCTAATGTCCATTGCTTTTGTTTCTTGGCCCAAGCAAGTCTCTTATTATTTGGGTCCTTTAGTAGTGGTTTCTTTGCAACAATTCGACCATAAAAGCCTGATTCACAGTCTCCTCTGAACAGTTGTTATTGAGATGTGTCTGTTATTTGAACTCTGTGAAGCCTTTATTTGGGCTGCAATTTCTGAGGCTGGTAGATCTAATGAACTTATCCTCTGCAGCAGAGGTAATTCTGGGTCTTCCTTTCCTGTGGAGGTCCTCATGAGAGCCAGTTTCATCATAGCGCTGGATGGTTTTTGCATCTGCACTTGAAGAAACTTTCAAACTTCTTGACATTTTCTGGATTGACTGGCCTTCATGTCCTAAAGTAATGATGAACTGTTGTTTCTCTTTGCTTATTTGAGCTGTTTTTGCCATAATATGGACTTGGTCTTTTACCAAATAGGTCTATCTTCTGTTTACCACCCCTACCTTGTTATAACACAACTGATTGACTCAAACGCATTAAGGAAATACATTTCAAATTAACAAGGCACACTTGTTAATTGAAATGCATTCCAGGTGACTACCTCACGAAGCTGGTTGAGAGAATGCCAACAGCTGTCAAGGCAAAGGGTGGCTACTTTGAATAATCTAAAATACATTTTTATTTGTTTATCACATTTTTGGTTACTACATGATTCCATGTGTGTTATTTCATAGTTTTGAAGTATTCACTATTATTCTACAATGTAGAAAATAGTCAAAATAAAGAAAAACCCTTGAATGAGTAGGTGTGTCCAAACTTTTAACTGGTACTGTACTTACAAATAAATATCACTAACATAGGAAATCATGTAAAGGTTCATCTGAAATGCCTTAGTGTCCATTGCGTGACCCTAAACTGAAATTCCCATGCACCCCAATAGGACACACAACCTCTCTATCTAGTCTACTGATTGCTTACTGTACTGTATTATACTGTGCTGCCTTGTCTCTCTAAGGGAAACCCTGCTCCCTACTTCAATAATCCTTGGATTTGGGGAATCTCCTTTATGGTCAGCTACAAGCACCTATCTTACCATAAATGGTAGAAAACAAGCGGAGAAGGACAACAAGAAGACCCAAGATGTGATAAACCAGTACTTCGGGATCTTGTTTCTGCTGTACCAGTCTTCAGCAGTCTGGGGAAATCTAATGTCCTCCATTGTCTTCGGGCAAGACTCAACCTCAGGTCAGTGTGACAATAATGGATTTCCACTGCAAAGAGGCAAAACGTGTAATGGCATACCTTATCTACAAAGCTACATCTTGTGTGTAATTTACAATACAATTTGTGTTTCATTGTGTTTACTACTGTATTTCTCTCCAGTCAACATCAGTGAGAGTGATCTACAGTTCTGTGGAGTGGGTAGCTGTGGCAACATCAGCGAGGCCCCAAGCAATTCCACCAGACCACCGGAGAGATTAGTGCACACTCTGATGGGCTGCTATGTTGGTGAGCCTACTTCCCAATGACAGCAGTACATCAGCTAAACAACTTACGATAGCCAAGCCAACATAGTGTTTCAGAATGCAGTTTTAATCAAGTTGTGTCTTGGTTTTTGCAGGAGTAGGTGTGCTGGCCATGCTCTTAGTGGCTGTGTTTCTGGATAACATTGACCGAGATATGACACTGGAGTTTAGAAGCAACAAGGAGCCATTCTGCAGCACTTTCTTGGCCACGTTTAAACAGCTAAACGATAGGCGTCAGGTGTTTTTGATCCCAGTCACTGCCTACATTGGTCTGGAGTTGGGTTTTCTCAATGGGGAGTACACCAAGGTACAGTACGTCTAATAACAATCCGATATTCCTTATAGATACTGTAGGGTACCGAAGTGATTCTGTTGACTTCTCGTAGGAATATGTGACCTGCGCTTTGGGACTACATTTTGTTGGATATGTAATGATTTGCTTTGGTGCCACAAGTTCCCTGTTTTCCTACGCGTTTGGGCGTCTGTCACAATATTCTGGACGGGTAGCTCTTTTCGCTTTGGGTAAGACTCAAGCCATATATTTTAGTGAGAGCTCTCTCGAACAATATCAATACTATAAGACTCATCATTGGCCATATAAATACTGTAATTTTCCTCTGGCAGCCACAACCACCCAGTTTACCTGTATCCTGGGTCTGTTGTTCTGGAGGCCTCACCCAGACCAGCTGCCAGTGTTCTTTGTGTTTCCTGCCCTCTGGGGCCTGGCAGACGCTGTGTGGCAGACACAAACCAATGGTGAGTTAGTTACTATATTTTTGCATTCAGATCCTTCCATAGAAACATAATACATTACAAGCAAAGCACAATGAATTATTTGAGCTTGATTAAATTCTCTTTATATATTTTTCAGCACTCTATGGTGTTCTCTTCCATGGTCAGAAGGAGGCAGCATTTGCCAACTATCGCCTATGGGAGGCAGTGGGATATGTAATAGCATTTGCTTGTAGCCGTTTTCTCTGTGTGAATACCAAGCTATACATCCTTATGGGAGTTCTTCTGCTCTCAGTGACACTTTGTTTTTCAGTGGAATATGGTGAATACATTAGCCCTACACCAAGTGAGGACAACACTATCGATACGAAACTGGAGATAAAGAGCACAGAACTCAATGAGGATAATGATACAGAATGTGATAAAGTGTTGTAAACATTGTCAAATGTACTTAGCCACACTATGGCAATCAGCATGTGTGAGATTCTTTTTACAATAAAAATGTGAAACCCCATTCATAACATCCATGAAGATTAATAAGGAACTTACTGTACTGAGGTAACTCATTAAATCCATTATTTATTACTGAGCAGATATTTAAGTATGTCTGTTCCAGTCCAAAGGATCAATCTTCAAATGTCTGCAAATGTGTCTGGATATAGAGGATTTCATAGATTCCTAGTGTTTTTATCATTAACTGATCCACCGTTTGAGGAAAATGGGAAGAAATATGAAAAATGTATGCGTTTCTTGTGGATTACTGCTGATGTTCACAACAACTGGAAGTCTCTTTTATTTTTATTTTTTATTTCACCTTTATTTAACCAGGTAGGCTAGTTGAGAACAAGTTCTCATTTGCAACTGCGACCTGGCCAAGATAAAGCATAGCAGTGTGAGCAGACAACACAGAGTTACACATGGAGTAAACAATTAACAAGTCAATAACACAATAGGGAAAAAAATAGGGGGCGTCTATATATATATATACATTGTGTGCAAAAGGCATGAGGTAGGAGAGTAGAGTGTTGGAAGCAATTTTGTAGATGACATCGCCAAAGTCGAGGATCGGTAGGATAGTCAGTATTACTAGGGTAAGTTTGGCGGCATGAGTGAAGGAGGCTTTGTTGCGGAATAGAAAGCTGACTCTTGATTTGATTTTCGATTGGAGATGTTTGATATGAGTCTGGAAGGAGAGTTTACAGTCTAGCCAGACACCTAGGTACTTATAGATGTCCACATATTGAAGGTTGGAACCATCCAGGGTGGTGATGCTGGTCAGGCGTGCGGGTGCAGGCAGCGAACGGTTGAAAAGCATGCATTTGGTTTTACTAGCATTTAAGAGCAGTTGGAGGCCACGAAAGGAGTGTTGTATGGCATTGAAGCTCGTTTGGAGGTTAGATAGCACAGTGTCCAAGGACGGGCCGGAAGTATATAGAATGGTGTCGTCTGCGTAGAGGTGGATCAGGGAATCGCCCGCAGCAAGAGCAACATCATTGATATATACAGAAAAAAGAGTCGGCCCGAGGATTGAACCCTGTGGCACCCCCATAGAGACTTCCAGAGGACCGGACAGCATGCCCTCCGATTTGACACACTGAACTCTGTCTGCAAAGTAGTTGGTGAACCAGGCAAGGCAGTCATCCGAAAAACCGAGGCTACTGAGTCTGCCGATAAGAATATGGTGATTGACCGAGTCGAAAGCCTTGGCAAGGTTGATGAAGACGGCTGCACAGTACTGTCTTTTATCGATGGCGGTTATGATATCGTTTAGTACCTTGAGCGTGGCTGAGGTGCACCCGAGACCGGCTCGGAAACCAGATTGCACAGCGGAGAAGGTACGGTGGGATTCGAGATGGTCAGTGACCTGTTTGTTGACTTGGCTTTCAGGGCAGGATGGATATGGATATAGGTCTGTAACAGTTTGGGTCCAGGGTGTCTCCCCCTTTGAAAAGGGGGATGACTGCGGCAGCTTTCCAGTCCTTGGGGATCTCAGACGATATGAAAGAGAGGTTGAACAGGCTGGTAATAGGGGTTGCGACAATGGCGGCGGATAGTTTCAGAAATAGAGGGTCCAGATTGTCAAGCCCAGCTGATTTGTATGGGTCCAGGTTTTGCAGCTCTTTCAGAACATCTGCTATCTGGATTTGGGTAAAGGAGAACCTGGAGAGGCTTGGGCGAGTAGCTGCGGGGGGGGCTGGTGGCCGAGGTTGGAGTAGCCAGGCGGAAGGCATGGCCAGCCGTTGAGAAATGCTTGTTGAAGTTTTCGATAATCATGGATTTATCGGTGGTGACCGTGTTACCTAGCCTCAGTGCAGTGGGCAGCTGGGAGGAGGTGCTCTTGTTCTCCATGGACTTCACAGTGTCCCAGAACTTTTTGGAGTTGGAGCTACAGGATGCAAACTTCTGCCTGAAGAAGCTGGCCTTAGCTTTCCTGACTGACTGCGTGTATTGGTTCCTGACTTCCCTGAACAGTTGCATATCGCGGGGACTGTTCGATGCTATTGCAGTCCGCCACAGGATGTTTTTGTGCTGGTCGAGGGCAGTCAGGTCTGGAGTGAACCAAGGGCTATAAATGTTCTTAGTTCTGCATTTTTTGAACAGAGCATGCTTATCTAAAATGGTGAGGAAGTTACTTTTAAAGAATGACCAGGCATCCTTAACTGACGGGATGAGGTCAATGTCCTTCCAGGATACCCGGGCCAGGTCGATTAGAAAGGCCTGCTCACAGAAGTGTTTTAGGGAGCGTTTGACAGTGATGAGGGGTGGTCGTTTGACTGCGGCTCCGTAGCGGATACAGGCAATGAGGCAGTGATCGCTGAGATCCTGGTTGAAGACAGCGGAGGTGTATTTGGAGGGCCAGTTGGTCAGGATGACGTCTATGAGGGTGCCCTTGTTTACAGATTTAGGGTTGTACCTGGTGGGTTCCTTGATGATTTGTGTGAGATTGAGGGCATCTAGCTTAGATTGTAGGACTGCCGGGGTGTTAAGCATATCCCAGTTTAGGTCACCTAACAGAACAAACTCTGAAGCTAGATGGGGGGCAATCAATTCACAAATGGTGTCCAGGGCACAGCTGGGTGCTGAGGGGGGTCGGTAGCAGGCGGCAACAGTGAGAGACTTATTTCTGGAGAGAGTCATTTTCAAGATTAGTAGTTCGAACTGTTTGGGTATGGACCTGGAAAGCATGACATTACTTTGCAGTCTAACTCCTCCCCCTTTGGCAGTTCTATCTTGACGGAAGATGTTATAGTTGGGTATGGAAATCTCTAAATTTTTGGTGGCCTTCCTGAGCCAGGATTCAGACACGGCAAGGACATCAGGGTTAGCAGAGTGGAGGCTTCTGATGTTGACATGCATGAAACCAAGGCTTTTTCGATCACAGAAGTCAACAAATGAGGGTGCCTGCAGGTAAATATCCCATAATCAATTATATCATATCTCAGAGTCTTTGAAGGTGGTCAGTCAGTAGTACATCTGGAACTACTGAGACAAACCTATACTAAATAGGTTGTTTTTTTATTTATAGGATTGCATTTAAAGTACATATATTCTGTTGTTAGTAAATCCCAAATCTTTTATTTTTCAGAATAGTTTGAACTCTGAGGGGATGGGAGTTGCATCAGTCAGCATAGCCTATTCATGCATTATTCTGTCCTCTAGGTTTCTCACACCAAGCCTTATACGATCCTTGGGCTGCAAATGGACTATTGTTGCAGCTATGTGATCTACACAGTTGGAAGCTTCATTCCAGAATGGTATGATGATCTTGCCCTCAGTGAGCCCAGGCATACAGTATGTCAATTCAATCTAATAAAGACTGTAAAGAGCTTTGTTTTGCAAAGAGCAGCTGCTTACTGAGAGGTTTTCTTTCAGGGTGAGCCTGATCTCAGTCTGTGATAATTTGTTTGGGAGGATCTCCACGGTGGTCTGCTGCCAGTACATATCTCACCACTACAGGCAACCTGTAGGCAGAAGAAGACAAAACATAAAGTCAGGATGTAGTCAATCACTACTTTGGGATATTTTTCCTCTTGTACCAGTTGTCTTCTGTATGGGGAAATCTGATGGCATCCCTTATATTTGGGCAAGATATCAGATATCTAAACATTTTAACTACCTGTGCAGTGTTCATATTTGTTATATGGCTTACCATAAAAACGGCAGACAAATAGATAAGTGATCAACTTCCCATAACGAGATTGTTACGCACGCCTCTTGGAGGGGGAAACGCAACATCCTGTTACACTTACCTCTTTCACTCCACGGAGAGTTATGTGACAGTTGGTGCGGGTAAGGATGACAGACAGAATTTTACCATTAACAGGGAGTTTATTCCTTCACACGGTAATGTTGGGAAAAAGGGCCTGGACGGAACCAGTGAAAGAAAAGTTAAAGTTAAAGAGCCCCTTCTACCTTACCCTACCCACAACTAACCTAACTAGCACCAGCTGGCGCACTTACCAAAATACAGGGGGATGGTCCACCCAGGTCTTACCTAGTGTGCAAAGAGAGAGTACATACTATGGGTATATGTATGCCCGCATGCCTCTTGCTTAAGCACTCCCAAGGTGCCATCCCCTTCCCCCTGGGAACAAGTGAAACAGAATAATACAAACATAAGTAGACAATTCCAATAATCAAAAAGACCATGTCCTATTGACACACACATACCTCAGAAGCAGCGGCTACAAATTACTTAACAAAACCTGTCTGAGCAACAACCAACACAGAACATGCCAATAAGCTATCTCTGAGCAACAACCAACACAGAACATGCCAATAAGCTATCTCTGAGCAACAACCAACACAGAACATGCCAATAAGCTATCTCTGAGCAACAACCAACACAGAACATGTCAATAAGCTATCTCTGAGCAACAACCAACACAGAACATGTCAATACAGAAAGCTATCTCTGAGCAACAACCAACACAGAAACATGCAACAACCAATACAGAACATGCCAATAAGCTATCTCTGAGCAACAACCAACACATAACAGAACATGCAACAACCAACACAGAACATGCCAATAAGCCATCTCTGAGCAACAACCAACTAATGTCAATAAGCTATCTCTGAGCAACAACCAACACAGAATATGTCAATAATAAGAGCAACAACCAACACAGAACTATCTCTGAGCAACAACCAACACAGAACATCAATCTGAGCAACAACCAATACAGAACATGCCAATAAGCTATCTCTGAGCAACAACCAACACATAACATGTCAATAAGCTATCTCTGAGCAACAACCAACACAGAACATGTCAATAAGCTATCTCTGAGCAACAATCAACACAGAACATGCCAATAAGATATCTCTGAGCAACAACCAACACAGAACATGTCAATAAGCTATCTCTGAGCAACAACCTATCATGTCAATAAGCTATCTCTGAGCAACAATCAACACAGAACATGTCAATAAGCTATCTCTGAGCAACAACCAACACATAACATGTCAATAAGCTATCTCTGAGCAACAATCAATACATAACACACATAACATGTCAATAAGCTATCTCTGAGCAACAACCAACACAGAACATGTCAATAAGCTATCTCTGAGCAACAATCAACACAGAACATGCCAATAAGATATCTCTGAGCAACAACCAATACATAACATGCCAATAAGCTATCTATGAGCAACAACCAACACAGAACTTGCCAATCAGAACTTGCCAATAAGCTCTCTCTGAGCAAGCAACAAACAATAGTGGGGCATACCCGGAAGCTCATTTTCTGAGCAAACAAACACTGGCTTTTATTTTTATTTATTTTTCCTTTATTTTACTAGGCAAGTCAGTTAAGAACAAATTCTTATTTTCAATGACAGCCTAGGAACAGTGGGTTAACTGCCTGTTCAGGGGCAGAATGACAGAGGCCTGTACCTTGTCAGCTCGGGGATTTGAACTTGCAACCTTCCGGTTACTAGTCCAACGCTCTAACCACTAGGCTACCCTGCCGCCCCAGCTGGATTTAAGGAGTCTGTAATTGCAGACAGCTGTATCCCCTGACGAGAGGTCAGGGTCAGTTCCAATCTGGATTGGGGCCGACCAATCAACTGCTTGGGGGAATCCAGGAAGCCATTTCCTGAAATACATACACATACATACAAACTCACAACAACACAGAAACCAGGGAACATAACAGAGATTCAGCTTCATATCCTTTCTTATTGTGTCTCACAGACACGTGACCTGTCTCACTCTCCTTACAGTGAATGTAACTCAAGGTGAAGCTCAGCTCTGTGGACTGTCCAGTACTGGGAAGCTCTAGTGCAGTAATTGTAAACTCCACCAGACCCGATGACAAGTCTGTGAACACTCTGTCAGGCTGCTGCCTATGTGAGCTGCCCTGTAAATATGTAAACCGTATATACAGACATTACATCATAGAATTACATACCTTATGTTCACCCCATTGTAACCGTATCAATCATATGTCAATCACTGAAACAATCCCCTCCTCTCACGCTATACAAACATCACAGCAGAAATATCTACTGTATATTCTGCTGGTGTTATTCCTCTGGCAGCTATTCTGGTGGCTGCATTCCTGGATAAACATAAACAGCAAACATAAACTGGACTCTAAGGGCAACAAAGCGCCCTTATGTACTGTTTTTCTTAACACATTCAAACAACTTTGAGATAAGTGACAAGTTCTTCTCCTCCTTTTGACCTCATACATTGATCTGTAGGTGGGTTTCCTTACTGGGGACTACACCAGTGTAAGTTACTACGCACATTTCTGAAACACATTCCTTAACACTGACAATAGTAATTAAAACATATTTAAAAATCAC
Source organism: Oncorhynchus gorbuscha (assembly GCF_021184085.1). Taxonomy (NCBI): domain Eukaryota; kingdom Metazoa; phylum Chordata; class Actinopteri; order Salmoniformes; family Salmonidae; genus Oncorhynchus; species Oncorhynchus gorbuscha. The sequence continues at coordinate 52,195,293 of NC_060186.1, forward strand.
TAAAACTAAGACATTTGTTTTGTTCAGAAAAACCCTGTATCTGACCACATTATGTACCTTTTTTAAAATATTTTTTTTAGAGTTATGCCACGTGTGCTTTGGGGATAAGTTTTGTTGGCTCTGTAATGATTTGCTTTGGTGCCACAACTTCCCTATTCTCTATACTTTTTGGGAAGCTGTCACAATACATTGGAAGAGAAGCATTATTTCATTTGGTAAGTGGGGACAATGTAAACACCAGATGATACATTGGAACATATCAACAATCACTTTGATGATCCACTTCTACTTACGGTATTTGTGTAACTCTCTTCCAGCATCAGTGTATTTGTGTAACTCTCTTCCAGCATCAGTGACACGCAGCCCTTATCCTGGGTCTGTTGTTCTGGAGGCCTCACCCAGACCAGCTGACTGTGTTATTTGTGTTTCCTGCTCTCTGGGGCAATGCCGATGCTGTATGGCAGACACAAATCAAGGGTGAGTTACCCTTTTCCTGTAGTCATGATTGCCTGACCTTTTAGTGTGTGACCAACTAGGTATTGAATCCAGGTCACCCACATGCCTCAAGACTGTTAGCCCTCTGAGCTAAAAAATATTTAAAAACCTGTGCTGTGCATTTATTCTGGAAGCTAACAGTTTTCAGACAAGGTTACTGACCTGTCAATAGTTCACTGAGCCACCGATGTTATAACCGTTACCGGCTGTTCAGATGGAACAAAAAATGTAAGATTTCTTTCCATTTTTCAGCATTCTATGGAGTTATTTTTTATGACCAGAAGGAGGTAGCATTTGCTAACTATCGACTATGGGAGTCAGTTGGATTTGTAGTGTTGTATGCGCTCAGAAACGTAACCTCTGGAAATCAAATCCTGTCTGGAGTTCTACTTGTGGCAGTTGTACTCCATGATGGGGTGGAATTCAAACAGAGGAAAACATTCTACACAGAGGGGAAATTAAGTCCAAACCGTAGAGGGATATAACATTGACCTGACCACAGAAACTACAATACTGTAGTAGAAGTCTACAAATCTTGACTGTATTAAATAGACCATGTGGAATACAACTCTCATGTAAACAGATATGTACGCTGTGAATATTATGAGAAATATACATGCAATTTTTAGTATGTCAAGTATAGGTTATATGTATAGCGGTCCCTTATGTTGCTAGCGGGGTCAACATGGTTCTTTTTACATGGTTTAAAAATAAAAATAAACTGACCTCCACCTGTCCTGCTCGAACCACATGACTAGGCTACACTATCTTTCTCGCGGCAGTGGGTTCTCCTAGCAACACGGATGACCGGCAGCCGTGTGGAGGTCTTAATAACACTCGCAGAACTGAAGAAAGCTCGGGAACGGGCGAGAGGTGCCTGTGTTTAAAAAGAAGAGATCTCTCATCAAGGTAGGTAGAATGTAAATACGATATTGGACAATTTCAGTGAGATGTGTGACGGTACTCGAGGTTGATTAATCATATGTGGAATTCTAAAGCCCATGTGTGAAGCCTGCTAGCCTGGTTGGTTGACCCTGCCAGTCTCTGTTTAGCTATTGTCGCCTATTGGCGCATGACACGGAGTAGGAGTGGAATGCTATGGAGACTGGTACCCAGCACGGAGTACAAGGAGTGTAATGTTACAGAGACTGGTACCCAGCACAGAGTACAAGGAGTGTAATGTTACAGAGACTGGTACCCAGCACAGAGTACAAGGAGTGTAATGTTACAGAGACTGGTACCCAGCACAGAGTACAAGGAGTGTAATGTTACAGAGACTGGTACCCAGCACAGAGTACAAGGAGTGTAATGTTACAGAGACTGGTACCCAGCACAGAGTACAAGGAGTGTAATGTTACAGAGACTGGTACCCAGCACAGAGTACAAGGAGTGTAATGTTACAGAGACTGGTACGCAGCACAGAGTACAAGGAGTGTAATGTTACAGAGACTGGTACCCAGCACAGAGTACAAGGAGTGTAATGTTACAGAGACTGGTACCCAGCACAGAGTACAAGGAGTGTAATGTTACAGAGACTGGTACCCAGCACAGAGTACAAGGAGTGTAATGTTACAGAGACTGTCTCCCAGACTAGAAGCCTACAGCCTAGGTTTGATTGCATATGAACAAAATGATTTGAATTGCAATGATTGTTTTCAATTAAAATTGTATAAGCAAAGAGCAATTTCTAAGAAATAATTTTGCTAGGACTGTAAGGGAGTGGGTCTTATAACAACAGTTTACCTTCCAAGTTAGGAATAAACTGTGACTCATTTTGTACCCTCATCAATATAATGGTACTGTTGTTTTTTATTGAAGGATCAGACGGTTGTTTTCCTGGTATGGCCACAGGTGTGTGTGGCCCCACACCCCTGGTGTTCCGGCTACACGGGGGAGCCCCAGAGCTGGTGAGAGAGGTGCTGCTGGAGAGAGGCTGGGAGGAGTATGATGAGCAGGGGCAGGAGGAGGGAGGCTGGAACCTCTACTGGCGCACCTCAGCCTTCCACAACTCAGACTATGAGAACATACTGCCATGGCAGAGACTCAACCATCACCCCAAGACTGTGGGCATCACCCGCAAGGATTGCCTGGCCAGAAACCTGAAGAGAATGAGAGGGACGTTCGGCTCGGGTTTTTACAACTTCAGCCCGACAACTTTCATCCTCCCCAATGATTACACCAGGTTTCTGGCAGAGTACACCAAGCATCGTTTGAAGAATGGAGGCAGGTCGGGGTATTGGATCTGCAAGCCAGTGGATCTATCAAGAGGCAGGGGCATCTTTATCTTTGAGGACATCAGAGACTTGGTGTATGACTCCTCAGTGATCGTTCAGAGATACATTAGCAATCCTCTCCTCATCTCAGGGTACAAATTTGACCTTCGGATCTATGTTTGTGTGAAAAGTTTTCAGCCCCTCATCATCTACATGCATCAGGAGGGAATGGTACGCTTTGCGACTGAGAAATACAATTTAACATCTTTGGACAACCTTTATTCTCACCTGACCAACACGAGCATTAATAAGTTTGGCCCCTTCTACACAACAGACAAAGAGAGAGTGGGACAAGGATGTAAGTGGGCTATGAGTAAATTCCGCTGCTTTCTTCATAGCCAAGGTATCAATGAACTGTTCCTCTGGCAAAAGATCAACAACATTGTCACACTCACTTTGCTCACCATAGCCCCTTCCGTACCTTCCAGTCCCAACAGTGTTGAGCTCTTTGGGTTTGACATCCTAATTGATGCCAAATATAAGCCATGGCTACTAGAGGTTAACTACAGCCCTGCTCTCACCATCGACTGCCAAGTAGACGTGACAGTCAAGAAAGTGCTTCTCAATGATCTGGTTGATCTGATGAACTACAAGTCCATGGACAGCGTTAGACAGAGAGGATATCTCAAACAGAAGTACAAACGCCCCTGCTATCTAGGCAGCCAGTCTCTGCGGTCCCCAGTGCTCCCCAACTCTATGTGTGAGCACCACCCAGGAAACAAGAAAAGTCACAGCATCCATTCTACGTTTTCTGACAGTATGAGATACTTTCCATCAGTTGAGATGAACCGGATCCGCACTGCAAGGAATTCCATAAGCAACACCAAGCGCTCGGCTCTGAATCCAATACTCATCCCACATTCAAAGACTGCAGCTGTAACTGGAAACAGAAAGACACATCCAGTGCTCTCACAGATGACAGAGGCCATCCAGTGGTCTGAGGTTTCAGACATAGAGTCAGAGTTTGATGACAGAAACCTGTCCACACGTGTTAGCTCGTGGCAGGCCTCAAGGCAACCAGCCGGGGGCTGCTGTAAGCTTCCTGCCATTCACATTCAAAAGTACAAGACTCCTAAATTCCCATGGGACCCTAAAAGCCAAGATAAGAGCACCCCACCACTCCGTGTGGGAGACTTCATACTGACGTTTCCTTTTAATGAGGTCACACTGAAGGCGTCGTGGGACAAGCTCAACGTTAAGACTGCAGTCCACGAGGTTCACAAGCTCATCAGCCAGCTAGCATCAGGATGTAGCCACAAACAGAAGAGAGGGACAGAAGATGAGTTGGATAGATGCAAAGAGAAAAAGGATTTTGGGTCTTTGTTTTGGGGACCTACTAACCCTCCTCTACTTAGTGAGTGCCACTTGTCAAACTAACTGAGCAACTGAACATTTTTGGAATTAAGCTTTTGGAATAATTTATTATTAGCACAGGCTAAATATTAATGTGTGAAAACACGAAAGTATACAGTACAAACACACATTATATGGAAAAGCAACTCATTTGTCCAAAATTTCAAAATAACCTATTTTGTAACTATACTGAACAAAAATAGAAAAGCATCATGCAACAATTTCAAAGATTTTACTGAGTTACATACATATAAGGAAATCAGTCAGTTTAAATAAATTCATTAGGCCCTAATCTATGGATTTCACATGCCTGGGCAGGGGTTCCACCCACTGAAGAGCCAGTCGCCAATCCGAATGAGTTTTTCCCCACAAACGGGCTTTATTACAGACAGAAATACTCCTCAGCAGGAAACCGGGCCCAGGTCAGTAAAGTTACATGTCAGTTACATGCCCTACCCTACATGTCAGTCTTGTTGTTTGAGAGGCAAGGGATATGTGGGGACATCATGAATAATCTGTAATTCTGTGCAACATAAGAATCCTGCTGACACAAATGAAGAGGTCAAGAAGGTTATGACATTGCCATGCAAAAATAAGAAATATATTCCTTCAAGAGAGCAGTATAGACATTCAAACATCTCTACAAAATAGTTTCAACACTAATTGTATTGATTAGTATTACTTATTTAGTGTACAATGATTTATGAATAATAAACATACACAATTTAAAAATGTCTGTTTACACTCAAGCACTTAGAAAATGATCAAATATGCCACAGGAAAATAGCTACAGTCAAACACAATGGAGCTTTGCTAATTTGGTATGAAGGCTTGAAAAACATAAAACATATGTTCTTCATTTCTTGTCTATTATGATAATGCCATCCTTGTCTTTAATGCGTACTCTGCCCGAGGGGAACTTGGTCTCTTGCCTTCCATTAGAATACACCGTCTTCAATGTTCCATCAGGGTATTCCCTCCGCTTGTACTGGGACGTATGGATCTCTCTTTGGCCATTGTTGAACTCCACTGTTTTCTCCCCACTTCTACAGTTTCAGAACACACACACACAGGCACGCACACACAGGCACACACAGGCACACACAGGCACACACACACACGCACACACAGGCACGCACACAGGCACGCACACAGGCACGCACACAAGCACACAGGCACACACACACACACACACACACACACACACACACACACACACACACACACACACACACACACACACACACACACACACACACACACACACACACACACACACACACACACACACACACACACACAAAATATAAGAATGCAGCAGTTGTTAAGACTTTTACCCTACATAAAATAGAGCAGAGTACTGTATGTGTATCTTACTCTGAGAGCTTGACCACTGTTCCATCTGGGAAGATGCTCTCCTCTCTGCCGTCAGGATAGAGGTACTTTATCGTCTGATCTGGGAAAACGATCTCCCTCCTTCCATCAGGGTGGTGTTTCTCTACAGACAACATGAATACATTTTTTGTTATTTGTGTCTATGCCTGGTCACCCTGAAAATATACACTACATGGTCAAATGTATGTGGACACCTGCTTGTTGAACATCTCATTTCAAAATCATGGGCATTAATATGGAGTTGGTCCCCCCTTTGAAAATCAATGAGGTCTTCAGTAGCGGACATTCTACTGTCCATGTTTGTCTATGGAGATTGCATGGTTGCGTGCTCGATTTTATACACCTGTCAGCAACGGGTGTGGCTGAAATAGCCGAATACACTAATTTGAAGCGTTGTCCACATACCTTTGGCCATGTAGTGTATATCAGATTAGAGCTTTGATAACAATATTACCCATCTGCTTGTTTGGAAACTGCAGGACCACCAAACCAGTTGGGTATGTGGTGTGAGTTGTCTGTGCATCAGCATAGTAGTACACCTATCAAAGAGAAACAATGGAGTTATAAAAACCCCCCATTGTTATTTTTTACATTTTGTTAATGAAATGAAGACGAGCGTCCGGCAAAGCAGTACAAAAACAATGCATGACATATTCTGCTGTTCTATTACGTGTGCAGCGATGTCCCAGGGGATTTTGTTGTTGTTTGCAGTCATTTCTTTTTTGTTGTAATATCCCAAATGCACATGGCAGTTTCACCAATGAAGGATTCCAGCTTTAAGGCATTAGTTACAGTTTAAATATTGGCATAGTCCCCAGTACGATATTTTACTCACCACTTTCCCATCTGCCAGTATGTGTTTGACATCTCCGTTGAAGAATGTGACAGTTACGGACTTCTGGTCAGCAGTGATCTCTTTTCTAGTTCCATTGCGGAATGTAAATACACGCCAGCCATTGGTGAGAAGTTGTTCTATCTGTGTGTCAGAGCAATATCATGGCATGTAGGGCGCATTATTATTGTTTCACTATGAGTGGTAACTCTGTTAGTGGGATACTTTGGAATTGCTGAAATGAAACTTCAATGAAAGGGCAGAAAATGATATACTTCATTCAAGTACTTGTTCAAAGAAATAACAACGTAGGGGAATTTTCCTACCTTACCATCTGGATAGTGTATTTCTTCACACACGTCATTATTTATGCCCTTGTGTGTTGTGTGGGTGGAGTTACCACTCATCGCTCCTGGATTCAAACGTGGTTCCTGTAATAACAAATGAGGGATTGTTAAAGCTGTCCAAGATGGTCCAAGACCTTGGCAAGGAACTATAGTATCTCAGAAACACAGCCATCCAAAAAGGTAGCTTAGCAGTTAAGAGTTTTGGGATAGTAACCGAAAGGTTGCTGGTTCGAATCCGGAGCCGGCTACAATAGGTGAAAAATCTTACGATTTTTATATTTTTTATGTCACCTTTTTTTATGTCACCAGTTGAGAACAAGTTCTCGTGTACAACTGCTACCTGGCCAAGATAAAGCAAAGCAGTGCGACAAAAACTACAACACGGAGTTACACATGGGATAAACAAACGTACAGTCAATAACACAGCAGAAAAATCTATGTACTGTACAGTGTGTGTAAATGTAGTAAGAGTGCCCTTGAGCAAGGCGCTTAACCCCAATTGCTCCTGTAAGTCGCTCTGGATAAAAGCGTCTGCTAAATTACTCAAATGTTTGAAGTGAGCAAAATAATAATCTACCTATGTAGAACTGGTTATTTCAGTAACTTTAGTTGATTACTATACACATCAGAAGCCCTGCTAGGCTTCATTACCCTGTGTTCTGACTCTGAGCTGGAGTATTTGCTGACCGATGGTGTGGCGCTCCTGCTCTGTCGACCTTTCGCCTCCGTCTCCTTTTCCACTGACCGACCCAAACCCTGAGGACAGCGAGAATTAGTGGGCTATTTCACAGTGGTTGTTTGTTACATGTAGCAGTGTGTTACAATCGACTGATGCTGTCTGAGTACCATGTTACAGACATATGTACCTGATCTCTGTTGCTCTCACGCTGCTTTAAGAGACAGTCATTTGTGTGATGGGTGTCCTCAAAACTGACTGAATTTGATGAAAGGCCTGTTGTGAATGAAATTAACATCATTGCCAAATCAATTGATTGAATGTATAATAAACACAGAACAGACTAGAGCACCTACTTAAGGAGGCAGGTCCCCAATCCCTTGTGCTTTGAGCATTGGCAGGATAGTTGTGATAAGGCTAAGGAAAGAATCAAGTCACATGATAATTCTAAACACTAGCCTTCTCATTTCATGCTTCTTATGAGGAAGATACAAAGAACATCCGTTAGTCTAAATTGTTAATAAGGGACATTAGGCTACTGTACATTTTCATTTGCAATATACAATATGTTTAGCTGGCCTTGATGACCCCTGAACGTGTCACATGCCGTTTTAAAGACAACCTTTTGTCCAGTTTGGATTAAATTGCATTTGAACTGTGCTTGTTCCATCTATTATTGAACCTTGGTTCAAAAGTGTTCATACATTATGAAGAAGGAAAAACTATTGAAAAGTAAAATCAGGTTTTAACACTTAAGTTTCTTAGAATTGGCAATGAGTATATTCATTACGCAGTATAAATAACGAATAATGGGCAGAGTCACTAATCTGACACGGCCCATTGTAAATCGCTATAAATTATTAGTGGGGTGCTTAAAGACCACTTCAGAACACATTTAATACTTGATACTTATTACATTTAGCCTAACAAGTTGACTGCAGTCAGACAGAGACGTCTATCTCCGACAAAACTTGAGATAAAATACAACATATACCTCTAAAATGGGAAATGAGCTGAAAATACAACGTCAAGTTGATCTGAATCACATGGAATATATAGTACTGTAAAAAAAGAACTTCAGGTTTCTATGTTTGTTTTAAACAGAGTACATTACTTTATTGTTTGCCAGACTGATTATAAGATTCATACTGACTGTGTCCATTTTACTGTAAGCTGCACTCTTCTGGACAGGTGGTTTGTTGAATGCAGGAGTTGCACTTCTGCTGTGGACGACTGAAGGAGCTGGTTCAGAAACCATATGTGACAATTTTCTTTGATCAGGAATCTGAGGAACAAATATCCATATTATAGACATATTATAACATCCACTATTCTGGATGATGCCCCTCTAACTGTTGTATTCGTGTAGTTACTTCAGGGAATGCTGTTCTTTCATAATTGAAAAGGTTAGGACTAGTGTTGCAAAATTATGTGAACTTTCAATAAATTCCTTGGTTTTCCCTGAAATCCCGGTTGGATGAAATCAGGAATCATCCAACTAGGATTTCTGGAAAACTAGGCCATTTATTGAAAGTTCCCAGAATTTTGCAATTCTAGTTAGATCTGAGTGAGGTAGAAAGGGCTGATCTTAGATCAGTTGAGCAGGAAGTAAACCAGCTCTGTTTGATCAATGGAAAATTATGAGCACAGAGGGGAGCTGTCGGTTGGTTTCTGTAAACTCAAATGATTTCTGCCCAAATATACAGTTAGATTTCTTAGAAATAGAGCCCCAAAGCTATTTCCTGTTAGGATAAAACTGAGCCTCATGGCTTTCATATGGTCTGTAGCTATACTGTATACAGTACCTGCACCTTGGACTTTGCAGCTGGAAAACTGCCAACTGTTGACCTTCTGGCTGGGTTTCCACTGTGACTGGAACAACTTGAAGATCTCCTCTCCCTTATCCTCTGACTAGTAGCTCTATGAATATCCTCAGACACCTGGACATATGGATTATATACTGATAGATAATGAGCTCTACTGACACCTTGATACCACTGATGACTGATCCTTTTTGGACACAGAACACTGATGAGGTCAGAAAGTATTGACGTCATTAGTAGATAAGAGAAGTGTTACAAGTTATTGTATAAACTGACTTAAAGTATGGAATGGGTTAGTAATGGGTTATTACTCAGGGTTCATGGGTTACTCATGGGTTATTACTTAGGTACAGTATATCTTCTTACAGCGCTCTCTGCCCCTATGTGAGATGCAGTGGCTGTGTCAGAACTACTCCCTGCCACTAGGTGGCTGTGTTCAGGAGGACTGAGCTTGTCACGCAGCTCCACATTCTCTCTGGTCAGGGCTTCCACCTGGTTCTGCAGCAGATGATGAGCCTGGGACCAGTGGGACTCCCGACTAGAGAACTGCTCCTGAAGAGCTAGAATCTGCTGCTTGAGATCCTGAGTTCACACGCAGGCACGCACACACGGACACACACAGACATGAAGACACCCACGCATGAACACACACACACCCTGGATGAGAGTGAGACAAACCAACCAATGTGGTGGATATTGGACTCATGTTCAGTTTGGATGTTGGGTGTTTGTTTATAAAGCTGTATGTTATAAACTGTTGTGGGATCTTAAGTTGACCAGTATTGTTGTAGCAAAATAATCCTACATGTTTTTTTGTACGTTTAGTCCATAATGTTGCTTGATCGGTAGTTAGGCTATTAGCTGGACAAAAGTAGGCTACATGAAAGTGCAATACTGTCAATATAACAGTGCGTTGGAGCGGGTTTTCAGTGAATTTATGGTGATCACGAAAAAATTCACAGCAACGAAAGAGTGATCAAATTAGATCCTTCAACGGTATCATCAGGTCAGGACAAGCAAAGGGGATGCGTTTGATTCTGTCATAAAAAGGTAACACAGACTTATTCACACCTTATGAGACAGGAAATGCATCGCTCTGTTCCATGTTAATGTTGGTCAGTAGGAAACTGATAGGCGCTGAGACAGAATGCACCTGACTCCTATGACGCTCCACGACTTATGTGCACCTCACGGACATTCATTACTCACTCACAAATGACGTTATATCGATACCACATACATTAGGTTGTTTTAGGCCTCAAGGCTTTATAAGATTCTGATGAACACATTTGTTTTACTAAGGTCTATTAAGATCAGTCACATAATGACTTTACCTGACCATCACAAACGTCTAGTTTAGCAGAAAACGGTTGATTCTTCAACACCTGGCCTTCTGTATGGGTGAATGGGGATCCATAACTGCTGTGGTGGCCATCTCTGTCACAGCACTCTATTTGGTCCATTCTCTTTCTGTGTAAAACCCACATTTCAGTGGAAATGAAAGAAAAAACAACATTTCTGATGAAGAACATGATAGGTTTCTGATATTGCAATTCCAGAAGTGCTCAAATTCTTTATAATCTCGTGGATCATATATCATCAGTGGTTTTTTCATAGTTTGTGTTTCATGTCTCTAGCACGTCATCACAATCAGATACGGCACAGACACATTTTCCAGGGGCATCACATTATGAAAACTAACCAAACTGTCCCTGTACATTTTACCTGAGAAGTTCCATTGCTCTCTCTTGTTCCGTTTTCATCTTGTCCAACAAATCATGATTCTCTTCTGCTTTTATTCCGCTGTGTGGCTTTGACACGGTCTGATTTGCTTGAAGGAGATTAAAGTGACTGTTAGTAGAGAGAAGACCTCTTCAAAGAATAACATGTCATGTAGCATGTAAACTGGTACACATTATTACATGGTCTGTGTTCTTCATTATAGCAGTTCAATTACATAGATGAGTCTAGCCAAAATAAACAGTACACTCACCCAGCTTGAACCCCTGGTGATGTCTGCTCTTTGCGGTCTCTTTAGTTCTAGATGTTACTTTAGGGACCGTGCTGGGTTTGAGCTCTGCAGAGGAGGGACGTTTTGACTTTATGTCTGTCCCCCTGCTGCTGCTGCACCCCAGTGGCAGGGCTCTCTCTGTGCTTGTTTTCCTTGCAGACTGTGGGTATAATGGACGTGGTTCTGTCTTGTGCCTGTTTATGTCCCGGAGCTCTGTTTCACTGTCACTGCTGGAGCAGGAGCTAGATGGGTGGTGGTGATGGAGAGTGGGTCCGTGGGTGGGAAAAGGTCTGGAGGGCAGGCTATCCCCAGCCTCGCTGGGGGCATCGCTGGCGTAGTCCCCATCGGACAGGTCCAGGTTCTGGTCCTTGTGTCCGAGCCGTGGGGGAGACGGGAGGGTGGGCTGCTGGTGGCACTGAGAGTTAGGGTTGTCCTCGTCACTGTTAGAACTACTCAGAGATAGGAGAGACATCACTGCTGTAGACCCGCTTTGAGATTTTGAAATATTGGTGAAATTGGAGTGTGTGACATTTTTCCCATCCGCAGTCTCTGATGAGACCAGCCCATTGTCAGTGACTCTAACTATGTGGTCGTTGACTGTCTTGAAGCCAACATTTACTGCCTGAGCTTTGACCTTAGGTTGGCCCATGTTGTTTGGTTGTGCAGTACTGTCAAAAGGCTGCAATGCCAAATGTGGCTCCTTCACCTCAAGTTGTTTATGGACAAGGTCCCTCATAGCAGCATACACATGATTCTGTGACACCACCTCATCACTTAGCTCCACGGAGGTCAAACTCGGCGATCTCACAAGCCGTTTATGGGATGTTGTAACGCCCAACAGATCTCTCCTGTCTCTAGTATCAACACTAGATGCAGTGTTTTCAGTGGCCTTGCTTTGAGTATTTTCTGTGGGCTTTGGTGTCCTCTCCTGTCTGGCCGTTTGATTAACTCTGTTGTCTCTCTCTCGTGTGGCAGGTCCTGTTGTCTTTTCCCAGGACTCAGAAAGAGCAGGGCAGCTCCTCTGGGAGATCAGTAAAGGCTTGACCCTGAGTCTGGTCCTGTCACTGAGCTGCAGGGAGGGGGCTGATGAGCGTCTCTGCTGGCAGCCACAACTCACCTTCCTGGGCTGCTGGCTGAGTGAGAGGGAGGCCCTGCGCCTGGTCTTCTGCTGCACACTGTCCTTACCCCTCTCTATCCTGGACACGCCCTTCCCTTTCTTCAGGAAGTATCTTCTCTCTGTGACTCTCCTGGCCTCCCTGCTGTCCTGAAAAGGGACTAGCTGCTTAGATACAGTAGATAAATTATTTTAGATGACCTGATTACAAAGTGTAATGAATAGATTATGTATAATGGTCAGGGCATGAACTACTCTGAAAGTAGGCCATATGCAAATTCTCTATGCACTCCATACCTGCTTGTTGTTTTGCTGTGCATATTCTTCAACTTTCAGCTGTTCCTCCACAAATTCCTGAAATGTTTTCTCTCTCTCTTTGACAGCAGGCCTAATGGGTCTTCAATAGTGTGACAGGTCAGTTAACGTATAGAAAAAATGGTATGGAATATCAAATTACCACAACTGACTTGTGGATATTTCACTATCATTAGCTGACAGTAAAATATGTGTAATGTGACCAATAAAATGTGATTATTGATTTGATTTGAAACGTGATACATGTTGAATAGAAATATCATTACAGTACCTGTCCTCTGGGCTTCTGGGTGGCTGTCTACGTGTCCCAAATGGGCTGACAGTACAGACTTCTTTGTCTTCCCCCTGCTCTGCAGCTTCCTCTTTGATAGGAGAGAGGTTCCTCTGCTCTCTTCCATCTTTATTTGGAAGAATGCTCTCTATAAATCACATGATAAGATGAATCACATATCAACACAATTTAAATTCTGTATTAATAAAAAAGAAAAGATGGACAAAGTTCAGTACTGACTTCTGGGTAAAATTGTTATGTAAATGAGGATTCATGTACTCAACAGAATATATTTTACAGTGTAAAATGAAGAGAAAGAGAACCAAGAAACAATTCTAAATGCCTCCGTACTTTAAAGGGTTGTGATAATTATACTGGAGTTCTGTGACTAGTTGCTGTTAACCAGCTCTGGATCCAGTTTTGACAAAACCCTCCTGGATATTTAAATAAGTTAATAATTTACTCCTGTTTTTCTATAATCATGACGATCTATCGAAAAGCAACTGAGAATGTATTTGCTATATGATCGGAAACACTTAGAACAGGTTGAAATAGGTAATGTCCTTCATTTGGCTTTGAAAAAAATACCCTGGAAAATCAGTCTGTCATCTCAGACTTATCTGAACTGGATACTGTTGGGTTCTGATTTCTTGAAATGTACTTATTCATGCCACTGAGGGAGAGAGGGGAATGTATAACATTTACATGCTGTCAGGATATGTTATCATTAGCCATCAGGGATCCTATGGGAGGAGGACAGACACAGTCTGGTACCAGTCACCATGACAGCCGTGAGTTGGGGACTAGTGAGCACTTTGGGGTAGAGGTCAGGTCAAATGAAGTGAGGAAGAACAGATATCACTAAGGTTCTGTCTAGCAACAGAGATGTAATGGCTGTTCAGGTGTGTAGGAGGAGACTCAGCATAGGAGAAAGGGTTAAATATCAGTGCTTGTGTGAATATGTTTTTGTCAATTCAGATGTTCGATCATTTGGGAAGAATAAACTTGGTTTAAGCTTTCATAGTGTCCGTCGAGTTCTTACTCTGGTAATAAGAACCCAATACTAAACTGCAGAATTAGTTTAAGTTTAACACGCCAAAAATAGCATGCCAAACTCCAGCTCACAGCTCAAAAGTTAGGGGTCAGTTAGAAATGTCATTTTTTTTAAAGAAAAGCACATTTATTGTCCATTAAATTAATATGCCTTACAAGTTCTCAACTGGCAGCTTCATTAAATAGTACCCGCAAAACCCCAGTCTCAACGTCAACAGTGAAGAGGTGCCTCCGGGATGCTGGCCTCCTAGGCAGAGCTGCAAAGAAAAATACATATCTCAGACTTGCCAATAAAAATAAATTATTAAGATGGGTAAATGAACACTGGACAGAGGATCTCTGCATAGAAGGCCAGCATCCCGGAGTCTCCTCTTCACTGTTGACATTGAGACTGGAGTTTTGCGGGAACTATTTAATGCCAGTTGAGGACTTGTGAGGCGTCTGTTTCTCAAACTAGACACTCTAATGTACTTGTACTCTTGCTCAGTTGTGCACCGGGGCCTCCCACTCCTCTTTCTATTCTGGTTAGAGCCCGTTTGCGCTGTTCTGTGAAGGGAGTAGTACACAGCGTTGTACGAGATCTTCAGTTTCTTGGCAATTTCTCACATGGAATAGCCTTCATTTCTCATAATAAGAATAGACTGACGAGTTTCAGAAGAAAGTTCTTTGTGTCTGAAGAAATGTATTTGTTTCTGGCCATTTTGAGCCTGTAATCGAACCCACAAATGCTGATGCTCTAGATACTCAACTAGTCTAAAGAAGGCCAGTTTTATTGCTTCCTTAATCAGAACAACAGTTTTCAGCTGTGCTAACATAATTGCAAAAGGGTTTTCTAACGTGCCATTGGAACACAGGATTGATGATTGCTGATAATGGGCATATGTATGCCTATGTAGATAATCCATAAAATATCTGCCATTTCCAGCTACAGTAGTCATTTACAACATTAACAATGTCTACACTGTATTTCTGATCAATTTGATTATTTTAATGGACAGAAAATGTGATTTTCTTTCAAAAACAAGGACATTTCTAAGTAATCTCAAACTTTGAACGGTAGTGTATATTTGTATGGGGGAAATGTGGTAAAAACAACATGCACTGTTTTTTTCTGCTAGTAAATATATCCAATTCCCTAGAATACAATCTGCTTCTTGAAAATATCACAACCCTTTTGTAGCATTTTTAACATTCCCAGCTCCTCTGAGATATTCTACGACTTCCAGCTAAAACCTGCCTGTAGGTTTACATTTCAGCTCTCTGTGTGTTTAATCAATCAAACATGTTATTTATGACAACCTCAACTACATTGGTGGTGTTGTGCAACCAGAAGCATGTCCCTGCACTTAATGTACTTACTCCATATAGGAATTCCCCAGGGAGTTAGAAGGATATACAGTATGTAGCATAGAAAAAGGGCCACTTCTCATACATAGATACAGTTAAAGTCAGAAGTTTACCTTAGCCAAATACATTTAAACTCAGTTTTTCAGAATTCCTGACATTTAATCCTAGTACAATTTCCCTGTCTTAGGTCAATTAGGATCACCACTTTATTTGAACAATGTGAAATGTCAGAATAATAGTAGAGAGAATGTTAGGAGTGTGTATTGGAGGCGATGGCAGGTGCATGAGAGCAGAGTGTATTGAACAGGCACACTTTTTTTCCAGTCCAAAATGACAGCACAAAGTAACATAAAATGTGCCTAAACACAAAACATAGACAAAATGTAATGCGCGGAACAATATCTACAATTCCAAAATACACGTAACACGAACAATCTTACACAAAGACATGATGGGGAACAGAGGAATAAATACATATGGATTGATCGGGGAATGAAAACCAGGTGTGGAGGGAACAAGACAAAACAAATGGATACATGAAAAATGGTGCGGCAATGGCTAGAAAGCTGGTGACGTCGACCGCCGAACGCCGCCCGAACAAGGAGAGAAGCCGACTTCGGTGGAAGTCGTGACAGAGAATGATTTATTTCAGCTTTTATTTCTTTCATCACATTCCCAGTGGGTCAGAAGTTTACATACATCAATTAGTATTTGGTAGAATTGCCGTTAAATTGTTTAACTTGGGTCAAACATTTTGGGTATCCTTCCACAAGCTTCTCACAATAAGTTGGGTGAATTTTGGCCCATTTCTCCTGACAGAGCTGGTGTAACTGAGTCAGGTTTGTAGGCCGCCTTCCTCGCACACGCTTTTTCAGTTCTGCCAACACATTTTCTATAGGATTGAGGTCAGGGCTTTGTGATGGCCACTCCAATACCTTGACTTTGCTGTCCTTAAGCCATTTTTCCACAACTTTGGAAGTATGCTTGGGGTCATTGTCCATTGGAAGACCCATCAATATACCCACATAATTTTCCTCTTCATGATGCCATCTATTTTGTGAAGTGCACCAGTCCCTCCTGCAACAAAGCACCCCCACAACATGATGCTGCCACCCCCGTGCTTCATGGTTGGGATGGTGTTCTTCAGCTTGCAAGCCTCCCCCTTTTTCCTCCAAACATAACGATGGTCATTATGGCCAAATAGTTCTATTTTTGTTTCATCAGACCAGAGGACATTTCTCCAAAAAGTAAGATCTTTGTCCCCATGTGCAGTTGCAAACTGTAGTCTGTTTTTTTTTATGTCGGTTGTGGAGCAGTGGCTTCTTCCTTGCTGAGCAGCCTTTCAGGTCATGTCGATATAGGATTCATTTTACTGTGGATATAGATACTTTTGTACCTGTTCCTCCAGCATCTTAACAAAGTCCTTTGCTGTTGTTCTGGGATTGATTCGCACTATTCGCACCAAAGTACGTTCATCTCTAGGAGACAGAACGTGTCTCCCTCCTGAGCAGTATGACGGCTGTGTGGTCCCATGGTGTTATACTTGCACACTATTGTTTGTACAAATGAATGTACCGTCAGGTGTTTGGAAATTGCTCCCAAGGATGAACCAAACTTGTGGAGGTCTACAATATTTTTTCTGAGGTCTTGGCTGATTTCTTTTGATTTTCCCATGATGCCTTGAAATACATCCACAGGTACACCTCAAATTGACTCAAATGATGTCAATCAGAAGCTTCTAAAGCCATGACATAATTTTCTGGAATTTTCCAAGCTGTTTAAAGGCACAGTCAACTTAGTGTATGTAAACTTCTG
This sequence comes from Oncorhynchus gorbuscha, assembly GCF_021184085.1. NCBI lineage: Eukaryota > Metazoa > Chordata > Actinopteri > Salmoniformes > Salmonidae > Oncorhynchus > Oncorhynchus gorbuscha. Next base: position 52,212,413 of record NC_060186.1, read on the forward strand.
ACAACATGGAATTGTGATACGGTGAATTATAAGTGAAATAATCTGTCTGTAAACAATTGTTGGAAAAATTACTTGAGTCATGCACAAAGCAGATGTCCTAACCGACAAGAAATTTGTGGAGTCGTTGAAAAACAAGTTTTAATGACTCCAACCTAAGTGTATGTTAACTTCCGACTTGAACTGTATGTTAGTTCTTTTTTTTGTGAGTTTATGCAATGTTTTGCAATATGTCCTCAATCTCTCGTGGGAACAGCTGCTTATCTATTCGTCCTGTGGTGACTTACCTACTCAGGTCTGGAGGGAGCTCACAGCCAACAAGTCTGAAAAATTTACAACTGGGTGCTCTGCTGCGTGTGTGCTGGGGTGAATTACTTACAAACTGAAGTACAGTCCTTCAGATTCATCCAAGTCTACACATGAATTAGGAGCTTGCTTGTCTACCATCAAACAGACCTGCTTTTCATGTAAAGTAAAGACATCTTTGGAGTTGAGTACTTTGGAGGTGTCACGCCTTGACCTTAGAGAGCCTTTTTATTCTCTATTTGGTTCGGTCAGGGTGTGACTAGGGTGGGCAATCTATGTTGTATTTTCTATGTTGGCCTGGTATGGTTCCCAATCAGAGGCAGCTGTCTATCGTTGTCTCTGATTGGGGATCATACTTAGGCAGCCGTTTTCCCACCTTAGTTTGTGGGATCTTGATTTTGTATAGTTGAGGTGTAGCCTGCAGAACTTTTCATTAGTTTTGTATTTTGTTGTTTTTCGGTGTTCATTTTTAATAAAAGTAAGATGTTCGCCTACCTCGCTGCACCTTGGTCCAATCCATCTCTAAACGTTCGTGACAGAAGATCCCACCACCAAAGGACCAAGCAGCGTGGCCAGGACATCATGGACATGGGAAGAGGTTATGGCAGGGGATGAGACCCTGTCATGGAAGCAGGTGGAGGCAGCGAAGGAGGATCAACGATGACTCCGGGGTTTGCAACCACGACAGAAGCCCGAGAGGCAGCTCCAAAACATTTTTTGGGGGAAGCACACGGAGTGGTCGGCGGAATCGAGGAGTGAACCAGAGCCAGTCAGGGAGTCGAGTGGGGAACTCGACGAAAGATTCCAGAGAGAGGTGTTGGCGTTGAGAGCGCTGCATAGCGGGCGTGCTGAGGAGCGTGACACCAGTCCGGTGTCATATGCACCATTTTTATGCATCTGGCCTCTAGTGCACCTCCCCAGTTCGGTACGTCCTGTGTCTCCTCCACGCACTCGCCCTGAGGTGTGTGTCATCGTTCCGGTACAATGTGTGCCGGTTCTACGCACCGTGTCTCCAGTGCGCCTTCACAGCCCAGTGTGTCCTGTGCCAGCGCCCCGCACTTGTCGGGCTATAGCCGGGCATCCAGCCAGGACGGGTTGTGCCAGCTCTACGCTCCAGACCTCCAGTGTGCCTCCACGGTCCAGTATATCCTGTGCCAGCTCCATGCACCCAGTCTCCAGTACGTGTCTCTAGCCTGGTACGTCCTGTGCCTTGCTCCATGCACGAAGCCTCCAGTGATGATCCATGGCCTGGAGCCTCCAGTGATGATCCATGGCCCGGAGCCTCCAGTGACGATCCATGGCCCGAAGTCTCCAGCGACGGTCTGCAGTCCTGAGTCTCCAGCGACGGTCGGCATTCCGGAGCCTCTAGCGACGGTCGGCAGTCCGGAGCCTCCAGTGACGATCCATGGCCCGAAGTCTCCAGCGACGGTCTGCAGTCCTGAGTCTCCGGCGATGGTCGGCAGTCCGGAGCCTCCAATGACAGTCGATGGTCCAGAGCCTCCAGCGACGGTCTGCGGTCCAGAGTCTCCAGCTACGGTCTGCGGTCCGGAGCCTCCAGCTACGGTCTGCAGTCCAGAGCCTCCAGCGACCGTCTACGGTCCGGAGCCTCCAGTGATGGTCTGCAGTCCTGAGTCTCCAGCGACGGTCTGCGGTCCAGAGCCTCCAGTGACAGTCTGAGGTCCAGAGTCTCCAGCGACGGTCCCCGATCTGGAACCTCCAGCGACGGTCTGCGGTCCAGAGTCTCCAGCGACGGTCTGCAGTCCAGAGTCTCCAGTGACGGTCTGTGGTCCAGAGTCTCCAGTGACGGTCTGTGGTCCAGAGTCTCCAGCGACGGTCTGCGGTCCAGAGTCTCCAGCGACGGTCTGCGGTCCAGCTCCTCCAGCGATAGTCTGCAGTCCTGAGTCTCCAGTGACGGTCTGCAGTCCAGAGCCTCCAGCGACAGTCTGCGGTTCAGAGCCTTCAGCGACAGTCTGCAGCCTATAGCCTCCAGCGGGGCTTCCCAGCCCAGTGCCTCCTGCGAGGGTTCCCAGTCTGGAGCCTCTGGTGACGATCTCCGGTCCGGAGTCTCCGGCGACGATCTACGGTCCGGAGTCCATGACGACGATCTACGGTCCGGAGTCCCCGACGACAATCTACGGTCCGCAGTCCCCGGCGACGATCCACGGTCCGGAGCCTCCGGCGACGATCTACGGTCCGGAGTCCATGACGACGATCTACGATCCGGAGTCCCCGACGACGATCTACGGTCCGCAGTCCCCGGCGACGATCCACGGTCCGGAGCCTCCGGCGACGATCCACGTCCGGAGCATCCTGTGACGGTCCACATCCGGAGCATCCGGCGACGATCCACGGTCTGGTTCCTCCGGCGACAATCTACGGTCCGGAGTCCTCGGCGACGATCTACGGTCCGGTTCCTCTGGCAACGATCCACGGTTCGGAGCCTCCGGCGACGATCTACGGTCTGGTTCCACGGAAGCGGAGGAATCAGCCAGCGGAGCGGGGTCTACGCCCCGAACCGGAGCCGCCACCGAGGCTAGATGCCCACCCAGACCCACCCCCAATGAAGTCAGGTTTTGCGGCCGGAGTACTGTCACGGCGGGTACTGTCACGTGGGTACTGTCACGCCCTGACCTTAGAGCCTTTTTATTTCTCTATTTGGTTAGGTCGGGGTGTGATTTGGGTGGGCATTCTAGTTTTTCTATTTCTTTGTTGGCCGGGTATGGCTCCCAATCAGAGGCAGCTGTCTATCGTTGTCTCTGATTGGGGATCATACTTAGGCAGCCTTTTTTCCACCTTTAGTTTGTGGGATCTTGTCTATGTATAGTTGCTTTCTGCACTGCATGTAGCTTTACGTTCGTTTTTGTATTTATTTATTTATTTCGGTGTCATTTAAATAAAAGTAAAATGTATGCTTACCACGCTGCACCTCGGTCCAATCCATCTCTAAACGAACGTGACAGGAGGACTGTTCCTTCTTCTGACAGTCTGACTGTAAAGAGAACCGCTTTTGACAATGCGTATTGTGGATGACGATCAGCCGAATAAGAACTGCACAGCAGAGAATCTACCACTGTGTTATTTCTACCCATCTGTGATGATTGTGGAATTCTTCCTGGCTCTACCGCTCAACCTCTCAGTGCTTTATCTTTTATATTCAAAATGAAGTTCTGGAAATCTAACAGCAACAACATAAAGGGGAGTGGCGGAGTACAGAGGGTGGAACTTGCAAAGCCATGTGGTTCATGCTGTTTCTGAACTGAGGTGCCAGTATCGCCTTCCTGACTGGGATTTCAGTTGATCCTTACTTTAATGTCGTTCATCCTGGGAAAAATAACTTCCTTAAGGTCTTTAAAAAGTCTCCTTATATCTCTGTCATCATCTGGCTACTGCTGCTCCCCCTGAATATCCCAGCCAAGACTTTAAGAAGGTCTCCTCATATCTCTGTCATCGTCTGGCTACTGCTGCTCCCCCTGAATATCCCAACCATGCTGAAGACCTTTGAGTGCTTTAACAGTTATGGGCGTAAAATGACATCGGTCGAGGACGTTACTGACAATTTGAGAGAGGTTGTGTTTTTCGCCCAGATTCTCCTCCCTTTCTTTGTGTTGGTCTACTGCACGGTCCACAATGTCAACACACTCAAAAAGAAGCAGGGGATAGGACCAAGCTGTGTCGAGCAGTGTTTCTGGTCACCTCAGTTGTCTTGGTCTTCTCTTTCTATTTCCTGCCTTGTACCATAGCTACAATGGTTCTGTTGATTGTAAGAGTTGAGAATTTACCCAGAGCAGAAGATATAGCCGTCTCTGACGGTCTCATGGTTTTATCCTACATGGATTGTCTAGTGGGCCCAATTGTGAACTGCTTAAGCAGCACTAAGTTCAAAAGCCTCGACCTGACAACTTATTGCCCCTGTCTAAAAATAGGTGAAAGCACAAACTCGGCAGGAAACAACTCAAATCCAAAACGCAGCAACAACGTAACGCAGCATAGTAGGTTAAATACTTATAAAATATAAAAAATAGGAAATTATTTACTCTTTTATGACTGCATTAAGACTGTTTGTTCTCATCATGAAACATTCATGTTAGTTTGCTAAACCAGACCATGATTCACTACTTGCTTCTGTTATCGTCATATGTCGTCATCTGGTTTCTTTAACCAGTGATGTCATCAAGTTAAACCACTCATAATGACTCTGTTGTTGCTAATTGTCTGGATCAAATAAATATTCCTCTTAAGTTATGTTTATTTATTTGTTACTACAGTACTACTACTACTACTCTTGATCAGGCCAATGCTTATACTTTTTTATATAGTGTGAGAGTATTATTTCTTCCCTCCTTTATGATTTTATTATTGGAAGTTGATCAAAATATTTGATGAGCTTCTGTTATCATACCATATACTGCAGTAGTTACAACAAAAACAGACCACGACGTGGTCATCCATACTTCTTACCATGGAGGGAATGTGTCAGAACAGGACCCGTCTCAGACAGCCATCCATCTCCTGAGGGAGATGAAGCGTAAACGTTTGATCTCGGATTGGACCTCTGTGGATTGGCAGAGAGACCAGAGGTATCCACTCCAGCAGCCAGAGCAGGCATCAGGCCCAGCCACTGGGCAGAGAGAGAGGGGGATAACAGCAGTCCTGCCGATGAGAAACAGAGAGGGACTTTAGGTGGAGGATTTAAAAGGTTAAATTCCTAAGTGACCGAGGAAAATACTAGGTCTTGTTGTTACAAGGAAGCATTGCCTAAGAGCTCCTCTAGTCAACACAGCAATTTTACTTTATGTAAAAAAATAATTAAAAACATTCATTGTCAAGGCCTTTCACTAAATATAACTGGAAACATTTGCATGTTACAAAACAATACTTCAATAATGTAAATAAAGATCATTTAATAAACAATTATGAATAAAAAATAGATTCTTGCTTGTATTGCTTTTGACTTTGGAATGAAATAGGTAACTTATCTCACAACATCTCACAAAATTGTACTTTTAGTAACTTGGCCCGGCGCCTTTAACTCTAAGTAAATGCACTTAAATTAAATCTTTAGGTTACGTTCCTTGACAGTTTAAGGCAGGGCATTGTCATCTGCTATTTTTGATTTAATATCCTCATTGGTCATTTCCTTAGAAACTATGTGTGAAGGAGAGCCTTCACTATGGACTAAATGACTATTGTTAAATATATGGATTCAAAGTATTTATTGCCATTTTAAACTATAAATTATTGAGATGCAGTGTTTTTGTTATGCTGGTGAATGAGGACCCAAAAGCGACTTAACGGAAACAGAGTCTTTATTCACGTCTTAAACAAAAGCGATAATCCTAATGCAAAAACAGAAAAACTGAAATCCCCTCGTCAGTAAAGAGGAATGACTGGAGACGCGACCACAGACTGCAGGTCGCTTCGGGAAGGCACCGGCCGTAGCTTACTTTGACACCTGCTCACACGCAGCATCTGAAGAAGGTAAAACACGACAGGGCGGAACAAGGACACAGAACAGCGAACATCAAGCAAGGATCCGACAAGGACAGAAGCGGAAAACAGAGGGAGAAATAGGGACTCTAATCAGAGGGCAAAATAGGGGACAGGTGTGAAAAGAGTAAATGAGGTAGTTAGGAGAATGAGGAACAGCTGGGAGCAGGAACGGAACGATAGAGAGAGAGAGCGAGAGAGGGAGAGAGGGAGGGGGAGAGAGAGGAATAGAAAGAGGGAAAGAACCTAATAAGACCAGCAGAGGGAAACGAATAGAAGGAAAGCACAGAGACAAGACATGATAATCAATGACAAAACATGACAGTACCCCCCCACTCACCGAGCGCCTCCTGGCGCACTCGAGGAGGAACCCTGGCGGCAACGGAGGAAATCATCAATCAACGAACGGTCCAGCACGTCCCGAGATGGAACCCAACTCCTCTCCTCAGGACCGTAACCCTCCCAATCCACTAAGTACTGGTGACCACGTCCCCGAGAACGCATGTCCATGATCTTCCGTACCTTGTAAATAGGTGCGCCCTCGAAAAGGACGGGGGGAGACGAACGGGGGCGCGAAGAAAAGGCTTGACACAGGAGACATGGAAGACAGGGTGGACGCGACGAAGATGTCGCGGAAGAAGCAGTCGCACAGCGACAGGATTGACGACCTGAGAGACACGGAACGGACCAATGAACCGCGGAGTCAACTTGCGAGAAGCTGTCGTAAGGGGAAGGTTACGAGTGGAAAGCCACACTCTCTGACCGCGACAATACCTAGGACTCTTAATCCTACGTTTATTGGCGGCTCTCACAGTCTGCGCCCTGTAACGGCAAAGTGCAGACCTGACCCTCCTCCAGGTGCGCTCACAACGTTGGACAAAAGCCTGAGCGGAGGGAACGCTGGACTCGGCGAGCTGGGACGAGAACAGAGGAGGCTGGTACCCAAGACTACTCTGAAACGGAGATAGCCCGGTAGCAGACGAAGGAAGCGAGTTGTGAGCGTATTCTGCCCAGGGAGTTGTTCTGCCCAAGACGCAGGGTTTCTAAAAGAAAGGCTGCGTAATATGCGACCAATCGTCTGATTGGCCCTTTCTGCTTGACCGTTAGACTGGGGATGAAAACCGGAAGAGAGACTGACGGAAGCACCAATCAAACGACAGAACTCCCTCCAAAACTGTGACGTGAATTGCGGACCTCTGTCTGAAACGGCGTCTAACGGGAGGCCATGAATTCTGAACACATTCTCAATGATGATTTGTGCCGTCTCCTTAGCGGAAGGAAGCTTAGCGAGGGGAATGAAATGTGCCGCCTTAGAGAACCTATCGACAACCGTAAGAATCACAGTCTTCCCCGCAGATGAAGGCAGACCGGTAATAAAGTCTAAGGCGATGTGAGACCATGGTCGAGAAGGAATGGGAAGCGGTCTGAGACAACCGGCAGGAGGAGAGTTACCTGACTTAGTCTGCGCGCAGTCCGAACAAGCAGCCACGAAACGGCGCGTGTCACGCTCCTGAGTAGGCCACCAAAACCGCTGGCGAATAGAAGCAAGCGTGCCCCGAACGCCGGGGTGGCCAGCTAACTTGGCAGAGTGAGCCCACTGAAGAACAGCCAGACGAGTAGAGACAGGAACGAAAAGAAGGTTACTAGGACAAGCGCGCGGCGACGCAGTGTGAGTGAGTGCTTGCTTTACCTGTCTCTCAATTCCCCAGACAGTCAACCCGACAACACGCCCTTCAGGGAGAATCCCCTCGGGGTCGGTAGAAGCCACAGAAGAACTAAAGAGACGGGATAAGGCATCAGGCTTGGTGTTCTTATTACCCGGGCGATAAGAAATCACGAACTCGAAACGAGCGAAAAACAACGCCCAACGAGCTTGACGTGCATTAAGTCGTTTAGCAGAACGGATGTACTCAAGGTTCTTATGGTCAGTCCAAACGACAAAAGGAACGGTCGCCCCCTCCAACCACTGTCGCCATTCGCCTAGGGCTAAGCGGATGGCGAGCAGTTCGCGGTTACCCACATCATAGTTGCGTTCCGATGGCGACAGGCGATGAGAAAAATAAGCGCAAGGATGGACCTTATCGTCAGAATGGAAGCGCTGGGATAGAATGGCTCCCACGCCCACCTCTGAAGCGTCAACCTCGACAATGAATTGTTTAGTGACGTCAGGAGTAACAAGGATAGGAGCGGATGTAAAACGCTTCTTGAGGAGATCAAAAGCTCCCTGGGCGGAACCGGACCACTTAAAGCACGTCTTGACAGAAGTAAGAGCTGTGAGAGGGGCAACAACTTGACCGAAATTACGAATGAAACGCCGATAGAAATTAGCGAAACCTAGAAAGCGCTGCAACTCGACACGTGACTTTGGAACGGGCCAATCACTGACAGCCTGGACCTTAGCGGGATCCATCTGAATGCCTTCAGCGGAAATAACAGAACCGAGAAATGTGACAGAGGAGACATGAAAGGCGCACTTCTCAGCCTTCACGTAGAGACAATTCTCTAAAAGGTGCTGGAGTACACGTCGAACGTGCTGAACATGAATCTCGAGTGACGGAGAAAAAATCAGGATATCGTCAAGGTAGACGAAAACAAAGATGTTCAGCATGTCTCTCAGTACATCATTAACTAATGCCTGAAAGACAGCTGGAGCATTAGCGAGACCGAACGGCAGAACCCGGTATTCAAAATGCCCTAACGGAGTGTTAAACGCCGTTTTCCACTCGTCCCCCTCTCTGATGCGCACTGCTCCCCCTGAATATCCCAACCATGCTGAAGACCTTTGAGTGCTTTAACAGTTATGGGCGTAAAATGACATCGGTCGAGGACGTCACTGACACTTTGAGAGAGGTTGTGTTTTTCACCCGGATTCTCATCCCTTTCTTTGTGTTGGTCTACTGCACGGTCCACAATGTCAACACACTCAAAAAGAAGACGTTGGGGAATAAGGCCAAGCTGCATCGAGCAGTGTTTCTGGTCAGCTCAGTTGTGCTGGTCTTCTCTGTGTGTTTCCTTCCTTGTATCATAGCTAGGATAGAGCTATTGATTGTCAGAATCAAGGATCAACACAATGCTGAGACCATTGCGGTTCAGATCTATGGCGTTCTCATGGTTTTATCCTACAGTGATTGTTTGCTGGACCAACTGGTGTACTGTTTCTGCTACTCAGGGTTTACAGATGTGTACATGTCAAATAGCTGTCCCTACCTATTGAGCTATAGAAGATCCAATGGTTCCACAGTCACAGATGAACAAAAGTTGACCTCTCCCCCACTGCGGGACAAAGTGTGATTTTATTCCAGATCTACAGTACTGTATAGTCAATTACACATGATTGCAAAAAATCTGTACAGACAGGTATGCTTAATGTTAATTTTGAACAGTTTCTCTTAAATAAAATCAATCAAATCAAATTGTATTGGTCACATACACATGGTTGGCAGATGTTATTGCTTGTGCTTCAAGTTCCGACAGTGCGGTAATATCTAACAAGTAATCTTGTAACAATTCCACAACCACTAACTTATACACACAAATCTAAGTAAAGGAATGGAATAAGAATATATTAATATATAGATGAGCAGGAGAGCCTTTGTGGGCAGAGCAGTTGCCGTACAAGGCGGTGATACAGCCCGACAGGATGCTCTCAATTGTGCATCTGTAAAAGTCTGTGAGGGTTTTAGGTGACAAGCCAAATTTCTTCAGCCTCCTGAGGTTGAAGAGGCGCAACACTACACTGTCTGTGTGGGTGGACCATTTCAGTTTGTCCTTGATGTGTATGCCGAGGAACTTAAAACTTTCCACCTTCTCCACTGCTGTCCTGTCAGTAGGGGGGTGCTACCCTGCTGTTTCCTGAAGTCCAGGATCATCTCTTCTTTTTTTTGACGTTGAGTGAGAGGTTGTTTTCCTGACACCCTCACCTCCTCCCTGTAGGCTGTCTCGTTGTTGTTGGTAATCAACCCACTACTGTTGTATCTTCTGCAAACTTGATGAATGAGATGGAGGCGTGCATGGTCACACAGACATGGGTGTACAGGGAGTACAGGAGGGGGCTGAGCACACCCTTGTGAGAACAGCATTCTTACATAGGTATTCCTCTTGTCCAGATGGGATAGGGCAGTGTACAGTGTGAGGGCGATTGCATCGTCTGTGGACCTATTGGGGCGGTAAGCAAATTGAAGTGGGTCTAGGGTGTCAGGTAAGGTGGAGGGGATATGATCCTTGACTAGTCTCTCAAAGCACTTAACGATGACAGAAGTGAGTGCTACTGGGCGATAGTCATTTAGTTCAGATACCTATGCCTTCTTGGGTATAGAAACAATGGTGGCCATCTTGAAGCATGTGGGCACAGCAGACTGGGATATGGGAGAGATTGAATATGTCCGGAAATACACCAGCCAGCTGGTCTGAGCAAGCTCTGAGGATGCGGCTAGGGATGCCGTCTGGACGGGCAGCTTTGCGAGAGTTAACACATTTAAATGTCTTACTCACGTTGGCCACGGAGAAGGAGAGCCCACAGTCCTTGGTAGCGGGCTGCGTTGGTGGCACTGTGTTATCCTCAAAGCGGGCAAAGGTGTTTAGTTTGTCTTACACTTCCTTATAAACTCACTCACAGAATCAGCGTATAGGTCGATATTACCCTCTGAGTCTACCAGAAACATGTCCCAGTCCGCGTGATCAAAACAATCCTGAAGCATGGATTCCGATTGGTCAGACCAGCGTTGAATAGCCCTTAGCATGGGTACATTGTCTTTGAGACTCTGCCTATAGGAAGGGAGGAGCAAAATGGAGCTGTGGTCAGATTTGCCGAAAGGAGGGCCTTGTATGCCTCGCGGAAGTTATAGCAGCGGTGGTTGGTGTGCGCGCCTCCGAAGTCTGACCAGAAGACCACTCCGTCTTCCTCTTCTCCGGCGGCGTTGTTTTGGGTCAGCCTCTGGAATCAGTTCAAAAAGTCGTATTCCTGGTCGGTCGGACTTACTTGGGCTGATGATGTTTAATAATTATTTTTTAGAAGGTCTATGTCCCTAGAGTTGGAACATGTGTGATAGCAGTGGACTAATGGTAGCTTTCTGTGTAGTATGTAACAGTATGTTTTTGGATTGTAACTTTGGTGAGTCACCAAATTGCACACACAGCTAGAACAGGGTTTTATAAATACAGTGGGGCAAAAAAGTATTTAGTCAGCCACCAATTGTGCAAGTTCTCCCACTTAAAAAGATGAGAGAGGCCTGTTTCATCATAGGTACACTTCAACTATGACAGACAAAATGAAAAGAAAAATCCAGAAAATCACATTGTAGGATTTTTTATGAATTTATTTGCAAATGATGGTGGAAAATAAGTATTTGGTCACCTACAAACAAGCAAGATTTCTGGCTCTCACAGACCTGTAACTTCTTCTTTAAGAGGCTCCTCTGTCCTCCACTCGTTACCTGTATTATGGGCACCTGTTTGAACTTGTTATCAGTATAAAAGACACCTGTCCACAACCTCAAACAGTCACACTCCAAACTCCACTATGGCCAAGACCAAGGACACCAGAAACAAAATTGTAGACCTGCACCAGGCTGGGAAAACTGAATCTGCAATAGGTAAGCAGCTTGGTTTGAAGCAATCAACCGTGGGAGCAATTATTAGGAAATTACATTTACATTTACATTTAAGTCATTTAGCAGACGCTCTTATCCAGAGCGACTTACAAATTGGTGCATTCACCTTATGAGATCCAGTGGAACAGTCACTTTACAATAGTGCATCTAAATCTTAAAGGGGGGGGGAGAGGGAATACTTATCCTATCCTAGGTATTCCTTAAAGAGGTGGGGTTTCAGACATACAAGACCATTGATAATCTCCCTCGATCTGCGGCTCGACGCAAGATCTCACCCCGGGGGGTCAAAATGATCACAAGAACAGTGAGCAAAAACCCAGAACCACACGGGGGGACCTAGTGAATGACCTGCAGAGAGCTGGGACCAAAGTAACAAAGCCTACCATCAGTAACACACTACGCCGCCAGGGACTCAAATCCTGCAGTGCCAGACGTGTCCCCCTGCTTAAGCCAGTACATGTCCAGGCCCATCTGAAGTTTGCTAGAGAGCATTTGAAAAATCCAGAAGAAGATTGGGAGAGTGTCAAATGGTCAGATGAAATATAACTTTTTGTTAAAAACTCAACTCGTCGTGTTTGGAGGACAAAGAATGCTGAGTTGCATCCAAAGAACACCATACCTACTGTGAAGCATGGGGGTGGAAACATCATACTTTGGGGCTGTTTTTCTGCAAAGGGACCAGGACAACTGATCTGTGTAAAGGAAAGAATGAATGGGGCCATGTATCGTGAGCTTTTGAGTGAAAACCTCCTTCCATCAGCAAGGGCATTGAAGATGAAACGTGGCTGGGTCTTTCAGCATGACAATGATCCCAAACACACCGCCCGGGCAACAAAGGAGTGGCTTCGTAAGAAGCATTTCAAGGTCCTGGAGTGGCCTAGCCAGTCTTCAGATCTCAACCCATAGAAAATCTTTGGAGAGAGTTGAAAGTCTGTGTTGCCCAGCAACAGCCCCAAAACATCACTGCTCTAGAGGAGATCTGCATGGAGGAATGGGCCAAAATACCAGCAACAGTGTGTGAAAACCTTGTGAAGACTTACAGAAAACGTTTGACCTCTGTCATTGCCAACAAAGGGTATATAACAAAGTATTGAGATAAACTTTTGTTATTGACCAAATACTTATTTTCCACCATAATTTGCAAATAAATTCATTAAAAATCCTACAATGTGATTTTCTGGATTTTTTTTCTAATTTTGTCTGTCATAGTTGAAGTGTACCTATGATGAAACAGGCTTCTCTCATCTTTTTAAGTGGGAGAACTTGCACAATTGGTGGCTGACTAAATACTTTTTTGCCCCACTGTATATTTCAGGATGTTGTGTTTCCCTGAAAATAATCAGAATTCATGTAAACTTTAGTTTTGAAAACATTGCTTGTCCAAAACAAAGTGGTATTTTTGGATAAGTTACAAACTTCTGTACTGAATGAAATGTTACCACTACCTTTTTAAAACCATGTCTATCTTTATTTCTCCAAACACAATTTAACACAACCACAATCGCTTTTTTTGTCTTTTAAATATTTTAAGCATCTTTTAACACAGGCTTAACAACTAACGCTATGCCCTCAACACTTTGTACCTTTATTGACACTTTTAACATAGGCCAGGCCCTGTTGTTACCTCATATCCCAGTGATAATGCCTTGCATTAGGCCTGGGATGAAAACACACTCAACTTACCCCAAGACAAACATTCTGACAATATTAGCCCACACAGCTACAAGGATTCACTTTCATGCTAGGTTTAGGACCTCATATTGAAGCGTATAGAGTGGGGAGTGGAAAATTGAAAACTAGCTGTTATTGGTAGAGAGGTTTGTTACCAGGCAGGCCAAAACTCCATCACACCAAAACAGGCTGAAAGGATTTTCAAACAGCTCTTACACTAAAAGGGCATTGTATCATAATTTGCACAATTTCACAGTATTATTCCAGCCTCATAGTGTGGAAATATATATAAAACACAGGAAAATCCTGTTTTTGACTGCACTAGGCCTATAAGTCATTTCCCACTGGGTTTTTCAGGGCGAAAACAAAGGTAAAGTGAAAACTCAGCTAAACGCCATGGTACATTGCACTTTAACCTCATTGGGTCTTTTGTGTAAAGAGCTTTTTGAAGAAAGTAAATGTAAGTGGACATGAATGGATAGCAGCTTTATGTGCTTTATACATGTCTCTGATTTATCACTGGAGATTATGTGACGGTCCTTATACACACCTGTGGCTGTTCATTAGTTCAGAAAAACCTGTTTAGCCTGAAAAGATTAGTGCTGCTACAAGATGAAATTCCATGTAGTTTCTTAAATTACCCAACAGAGCATTGTGTTATTGCCTCTGTGTACTTGACAAATCTTAAGCAATCACTGCCTTGGAGCTGACATGATCTTCTTAGTAACCACAAAAACAAATGATAATCTCTAAACTATCAACACTTTGGAAAGTCCCTTTGGACTAAATCTATTTTCAAGATCATCAAATACAGTTAAATGGACTAAATTGACTTTGCACTTTCTAACAAAATACTACTTTGTAAACATATTTCATGCCTTTCCACTGAATGAATTTGTATTTGCTACTTGATGGTGGTTGTTTTACGTTGAGCTCAGTCAGTCAGTACCCACCTGGCCCCATGAGGGAGAGGAGTCTGCTCTGCTCCTGTACAATTCTGTGTAGCTGCTCCACCTGCTGTTGAACTAGCTGCTCCTTTTGCCCTGGGCCCTGCATCGATGCATACATAGACAACACTCAACACACAGCAGGGTCTGTTGACAGCTTCACCATCACTATGTTATACCACAACATAAATTAACCTTTAATCATCACATGCACAGGATACAGCACGAGGTGCCTTATTGCTATTAAAAATGAATTACCAATGTAATTAGAGCAGTAAAAATACCCGTGGTATACGTCTGATATACCGTGGCTGTCAGTCAATCAGCATTCAGGGCTCGAACCACCCAGTTTATAAATGGTAATACAACTGGTTGTGGTAGAATATGTACACATAGGATATACAGTATAAATGATGAGGGTGTCAGGAAGCCTACCACAAACCTCCGAGGTGCCTTATTGCTATTATAAACTGGTTACCAACGTAATTAGAGCAGTAAAAATAATAGTTTTGTCATACCCGTGGTATACGTCTGATATACCGTGGCTGTCAGCCAATCAGCATTCAGGGCTCGAACCACCCAGTTTATAAATAGTAATACAACTGGTTGTGGTAGAATATGTACACATAGGATATACAGTATAAATGATGAGGGTGTCAGGTAGCCTAGCGTTTAAGAGGGTTGGACCAGTAACTGAAAAGTTGCTGGTTCGAATCCCTGAGCCGAAGAGGTGAAAACTCTGTCGATGTGCACTTGAGCAAAGGCACTTAACCTTAATTGCTCCTGTAAGTCGCTCTGTATAAGAGCATCTGCTAAATATGACTGTTATTTATAAGTAGTTTTGAATACAACTGCAAATTGATATGTTACTGCCACCTACTGGTAAGCAAGAGTGCATGCATCAAATCAGTGAGTAAAAGCAATTCAGACTGAAACTTGAAACAAATATGTCTACAATAGTAGGCTACGTTGTATGGTATAAATACACTACTGACCTGCTGGAGAGCTCTCTGTAGCATTAGTTGTCGTGTAGTGTGTACTGATAAGGCATCCTCCTGTGAGCCTAGCTCAGCTGCATGAGGGTTCAGGTGGGTCCTCTGGTTATCCATGTCTTGTGTTCCAGTGTTATGTGGCTCCTGTCGTTGTACCTGGCCCTGGTCTGCCTCTGGCTCAAACGATCCACCTGATGACCATGTTCTCAGGCTATTGTTGTCCATGGGGATTTCAGCTGACATTATTACATTCAGAGATGCTTCATGAAATACTCTTGATTATCACCTTCTGTTAACAATGGCATGTTTTTGAGTAATGTCTGGTCTCTGCAAGTTGGAAAGATAAATGTAGGGAAGGTTGTAATAGGGTAATGTGGGATAACTTACTCTACATTTTTTAAGTCATTCTAACAAAAGGATTCTGATTTAAGTTGAGCTAATGTTTTTTCATTTAGAAAACGTGATATAAATCGAATTAATTAAGTTACAGCTACAAACTTTCTTTTACACGGAGTGAACTAAATATTAGGAACACCTGCTCTTTCCATGACCCAGACTGACCAGGTGAATCCAGGGGGGATATTTACCCCACATTACCCGAAATGTTTTACTTGAATAGCTCACATGTGAGGTTTTGCACAATATCCTACATTATATGTGCATTATAGATAGACCTTTATCAACAACAAAAAAGCAAAGTACGTTTCTAACTTTAAAAAAAATGGTTGAGTTGTCTTGAATAGATTATTAGTAGAAAAGTATACATTCCATGAAAAAGCAATTCATTTTTATTATAGTAAGGTAAAAACGTACCTTTTTCTTTAAATCAAATAAAAAGACATAGTTCCCTTCGCTTTGGCGTGTCTCTCCCAAGAGTAAGCTACACTCATGTTTTATTCGTCGCCAGTGGTTACTGTTACTGTAAACATCAACCTCCAAGGAGAGAAAATATGAGTTGTTTTGTTTAGTCCACCATAAAATTAACAAATTACTCATTCGTTGAAAAGGTCGTATACAATAGTAATGTAGAGTGAGAAATGTAGGCTAATGGCTATGGAGGGCTAGGCGTACATTGTCTCTAGAAGCATATAGTCAAGAACTGTATTTCACATTTAAGGAGTAGCGGTTGAATGAATCGTGTAGTATGGCGCCAAACAATGGCACTTTCGGCGGTAAAAGTTTCAGAAGTTTTTTTCTGATATGAATTCTTCTAAGATGGCCAAATAAGGTAGGCTATCTAACATTGGCTATTGGCCAACAACAATAGTTTTTTTTAAACATGCAGATGCAGTCAAAAATATTGATGTATCTATCTGTCATCCAGCCATGTAATGTCGTTCCCACTTCCCGCCGAGGTGACGTGTACCCAAAATGAAGCCTCATCGAGGAAGAACAGGTTTTCCAGAGAGAGAGAGAGGGAGAGTAGGCCGATTGTGAAATACAATTCCTACAACTAATAGTATGGTATCATTATATACCTATAATTACCCCTCTCGGTTCACCTTCCCTGTCTCTCATACCTGAGGCATAATGAATGAATGAGAGGGAAGCCGTTTCAGTAATTCTTGCAAAAAGAGTATCAAGTACCTGAAATGAGGCGATTCAGTGAATTACTCAATTACATAAGTAGGTTGTTTGGTAAAGTTCTGTTTGTAAAAGAGGACATTGGTCTCTATTAGCTGATAATTAACCACCAATATCGATTTTACACAAAACTAGTATACACAGATAATTTGTTATCAAAATGAAATGCTCTGAAACAAAACATCTGAAACATTTAAATCTACTTTCATTTATTGCATTAACCTATTGATTTTTGCACTAAAACATGTCACTAAACACTACCTCTGCCTTTGATTTCTAATAGGGGTTTTGAGGTGTGGCTGTACATACAGAGTGACACAACATTATTGATTAGAATACAAATCCCTCATACAGTATAAAAATTAGTTATGGATGAAAGATTTCACAATCAGTTAGGCTGAAAGGAGCTGTAGCCTACTGTACATCATGACAGTACTATGTATGTGAAGGGAATAAAAGCCCATTGACAAACAGAGCCTGACCTCTGCTCCGTGTCCTTGTTAGGCCAATGATTGACTGATGACTGAAATCTATCTATTTTGTCTCACTGACATGGTTTAAACGACACAAAACGTATCCCACTGGTGAGTTTGTACGCACTGCTTGACAGTGCTGCATCATGGACCTGTACAAAGCAGTGTTGCTAGGCTTCCTTTTCTCTGCAGGTAAGATACAGCTGGCATCATTTTACACATTTTAAGTTGAAGTGAACTGAAGGACTCCCACACAGTGTTTATACTTGCAAATTGAGCATTTATTCACAAATTAGTCCTATCTGTACACTGAAGTGTTTTGCTTGGTTCCTGTGTTCATGGATTTACTTCAGATGTGCTTAGTTCTTTAATCTAATAATTTTGTAAGATTATCTTCTGTCAAACCTTAAAACTGTATTCTTCTTCTTACTGTGTAATTCATCTTGCAGATAGGCCTACTGTACATTGTATTGTAACTCATTATTAGCCTTTATAAACTGGGGGGTTCGAGTCCTGAATACTGATCGGCTATACGGAGCGATTTACAGGTGCAATTAAGGTTAAGTGCCTTGCTCAAGTGCCCATTGACAGAGTTTTCACCTCGTCCGCTCAGGGATTCGAACCAGCAGCTTTTCAGTTGCTGGTCCAACCCTCGTGAACGCTAGGCTACCTGCCACCCTCATCATTTATACTGTATATCCTATGTGTCCATATTCTACCACAACCAGTTTAATTACTATTCATAAACTAGGTGGTTCAACCCTTGAATGCTGATTGGCTGACAGCCGTGGTATATCAGACGTATACCACGGGTATGACAAAACATTTATTTTTACTGCTCTAATTACGTTGGTAACCAGTTCATAATAGCAGTAAGGCACCTCTGGGGTTTGTGGGTTATGGCAAATATACCACGGCTAAGGGCTGTGTCCAGGCACTCCTTGATGTGTCGTGCCTAAGAACAGCCCTTAGCTGTGGCATATTGGCCATATACCACAACCCCTCGTGCCTTATTGGGCTAGATTTACTGCTGTATAATAAGTAGGCTACTGTGGAAGAATGAGTAAATACAATACGTTTTGCACTGTATTTAAGAGTAAAAGGAACAATGTTGTGTTAAAACACTGTTCATTACACAAACATTTCTATGTATTTCTCTTAGTTGTAAATGGTTTTGAAATAACTGTTTTTTTTGTCTGTGGTGTATGTCCACTCCACAAATGGCTAATCTGTCAATATACCTTCATGTTGCAATCTCTATCCTATAGTGGTCTTTAACAGCAGTTTAGCCCTGAAATCATTGAGTTTTAGCTTTGCATCACAGAGCAATTGTAAGCAAATTCAGTCTTACTAATTATTTCTTATCTGTTTGTCTATTCAGTCAGTGCGGGTATCCTGGATGAATATGCAAAAACAGAGGGCGCCCGGATTATGTCTATACTGAAGAGGGAGTACTCAGTAGGCACGGTCATAGAATGTGCCATCAAGTGTAATGCTGAAACAGCTTTCACTTGCAGGTAACTTAAGGCATATGGCCATTACATGAACAGCGATAATGATTTACACATGAGTTACATATTCAGATTTCATTCTGAATGTTTCTTGGCAGGTCCTTTATATACATTGAAAAGGATCAAGAATGTTTGACAATACCTGCAAACACCAAAACAGAGCAAGTTCTGAGAAGAACCAGCACAGCTCTCTACGAAAAGAAAGGCAAGTCGTAAAGCCTTTCAGATTCTCTCGATAAGTAGCTAGGCCTGAAAGGGCTTCCTATCATCATTAATGCATAATGATCTAAATGTAGGACTGTGAGTTTCATGTGATTGTATTAGTCCACATTATTATCGGTTAATATTTAGCTAACCTCTGTGGAGAGTCCAGTAAGAGGTTTGGACTGTGTCTGTAAGCAAACAGAAGAGGTGATGCAGATTATCTAAACAACCCAGTCCAATCAGTCTTTCAGTGGGAGGTACATACGGTATATCAAATACATACTGACCACGTCTCAGATAGTAAAGGCCTGATGATGCTTTTTGATTACCCAAGAGGGGTATTTAGTACATTGCTGAACTTGCCTAATAAAATCTCAAAGATTATTAACCAATCCACCCACCTACTGCTGTTGAGACATGCTATTCTATGTATTTATAGTGTACTTGATGGAGTGTGTGAATGGAATCGGTATGGACTACAGAGGAACTAAGTCCAAAACAAAATCCGGGAAGAAATGCCAGAGATGGGCATCAAAATACCCCCATAACCCCAAGTATGTTCACACACACACCTACAATATTTCTCATATTCCTATAAAGTATTTTATTGACATATTATTGACTACAAGCAACTTGTGTGGTTAGATTTCTTTGCAGCAGAAGTAAATTCACAGAATCATTCCCACAGCATGACCCCTGCAACACACCCCAATGCCGACCTGGAGTCCAACTTCTGTAGAAATCCAGATGGCGACAGCAAAGGACCTTGGTGCTACACCAGAGACCCTGAGACCAGGTGGGAGACCTGCAACGTCCAGGACTGCAGCGGTACCCTTAATATCTTGTTATTTCCCCACTGCCAATAAGATGATCAAATAGCTGATGTCACGTTGGTATAAAAAGTTAAAATCCCAAAAGCAGATTACACTCTTAGAAACAAAAGTGCTATCTAGAACCTAAAAGGGTTCTTCGGCTGTCCCCATAGGAGAACCCTTTGAAGAACCCCTTTTTTTGGTTCCCTTTTAGGTTCCATGTAGAACCCTTTCCACAGAGGGTTATACATGGAACCCAAAAGAGTCCTACCAAGAAACAAAAAGGGCTCTGCTATAGAGACAATTCAGTTGACTCGCTTTTTTAGTCACTTTTCCTCATCACAACATCACTTTGTTAATACAGTGGGTGTAATTTGGAAGTGTTTTATTTCTAAAGTGCCATTGTTTGTCCCACAGAGGAATGCATGCACTGCAGTGGTGAGGACTACAGGGGAAAGATCTCTACCACTGAGAATGGTTACACCTGTCAGCGCTGGGACGCACAGAAACCTCACAACCACGGCTACAGTCCCAGCGCGTAAGAGACTTTACTGTCTCTCTCTCTATGTAATATTGGATAAATAGGGATTGGGGGATACCTAGTCAGTTGTACTACTGAATGCCTTCAACTGAAATGTGTATTCTGCATTTAACCCAACCCCTCTGAGTCAGAGAGGTGCAGGTGGGCTGCCATAATTGACATCCAGTCTTCGGCACCTGGGGAACAGTGGGTTAACTGCCTTGCTCAGATTTTTACCTGGTCAACTTGAGGATTCGATCCAGCGACATTTCAGTTACTGGCCCAACGCTCTAACCACTAGGCTACCTCCAGTTTATATGTTTACCATGTGCTCCTTCATCTGCCCCTCTTGACCTCTTCCTGTGTCCCTTTCCCTGTCTCTCTAGTCTTCCTGAGAAGTACCTGGAGGAGGACTACTGTAGGAACCCAGATGGGGACCCCAAACCCTGGTGCTTCACCACCAGCCCCTCCAAACGCTGGGACTTCTGCTCCATCCCTCGCTGCAGTGAGCTTTCACCCTATCTTTTCTATCTCTCCCCTGTCCCCTCTGCCCACCAGGAACCTACTAGTGACTGTCATCCCATTCATGTCTTTTAGTCTTTTCTCTCATCCCATCTACCTTTTGGTCAAGTTGTTTTTCTACTCCGCATTTTCATCATCTCACCACAAGAGGCCAATATAGCACCTTCTCACACCACGTGTAAATAAATTGTTGTGTGTGTACCACTTAATTATCCGATTAGCCAAAATATTTTTAAGCAAAATTCACTATTTAATTTGACCATACTTGTTCACATATTGGTTGTTTGTGTCAGTGAATTTCTCCGTTATTATCGAGAGGCTTTTCTATTTCTTGATTTCAAACACGGTCTTTTTCACATTTTTGTTTGTAGTATAGTAGACTTTTTGAGACATGAATCGTGTATATGTGCCATTCAGAGGGTGAATTGGCAAATCTAAATATTTAAATGTCTTTGAACAGGGTATTAGGTGCCAGGCGCACCGGTTTGTGTCAAGAGCTGCAACGCTGCTGGGTTTTTCACTCTCAACAGTTTCCCGTGTGTATCAAGAATGGTCCACCACCCAAAGGGCATCCAGCCAACTTGACATAACTGTGGGAAGTATTGGAGTCAACATGGGCCAACATCCCTGTGGAATACTTTTGACACCTTGTAGAGTCCATGCCCTGTCTCAATATTAGGAAGGTGTTCACTAATGTTTGTTATACTCAGTGTATATTATTGTCATATTTTTTTTTATTTTACCTTTATTTAACCAGGCAAGTCAGTTAAGAACAAATTCTTATTTTCATTGACGGCCTGGGAACAGTGGGTTAACAGCCTGTTCAGGGGCAGAACGACAGATTTGTACCTTGTCAGCTCGGGGGTATGAACTAGCAACCTTCCGGTTACTAGTCCAACGCTCTAACCACTAGGCTACCCTGCCGCCCCATATGCAGCAAATGTCCCAGCAGAATTTTTACACAGTATATTCTGGTCTTTCCATGTACTGTACTTTTATATAGACTGCACTTCCATGTTTGGTTTCATTAACTCTCCCCTTTAACTGCACCTAATTGACCAATTTGTAGCTACAACTTCCGAGTCTGTTGTAGAAGATCAGCTTGAGCAAAGTGAGGTGTAGAATGACTGATCTACAAATAGTATTCCCTTGCCAAATAATAAGTTTTGTGCGATCAAGATTCGCAAAGCTACATTTTTCCTGGCTCAGGTGATACCTCGCCCGAACACACGATCACAACCAGACGTTGATTGATTGTTTGAAGACAACTTGTGTCAATTACAGAATATTTCCTAGGATTTTCTACCTGCAGCAACACTTGCAGGATAATGCAGAAATACCAGTAAAAGCACAGTGCCTCATTTATGGAGCAAAAAGCAGGACCCTCCCCATGACCCCTGCTCTTTCACATAAAAATAATTCAAACATGAGTTTACTCACTCTCCCTTCTCTCTCCCTTCTCTCTCCCTCTCCCCTAGCTTCTGAGCCTCCCACAGTGGTGGAGGAGCTCACCTGTAGCACAGGCGACGGCGGTGCCTACAGGGGAACTGTTGCCGTGACAACATCTGGGAAAGCCTGTCAGGTCTGGGCAGCTCAGACGCCCCAAAAGCACAACAGAACTCCAGACAACTACCCATGCAAGTAAGATCAACCCACGGGATTGGGCAACTTGTTTTTACTTAAACAAGAGCAGAGCATTGCATTTGTCAGTGTTTTAATGTCTTGAAGATGCAGACTGACTGTGACTTAACCAATATGAGTGGTTGTTTGTGTTCCTGTCAGAGGCCTGGACCTGAACTACTGCAGGAACCCAGACAATGAGAGGATGCCCTGGTGCTACACTACAGACCCAGAGACACGTTGGGAGTACTGCAAGGTGCCTAGCTGTGGAGACGTTCCTGGACCAGGTCACTTTGCACTGTCGTGTGATGATGATGATAATGCATTGGATTTATATAGGGTGCTAAAATTGCTATACACTAACTACATAATGAAACTCATATCATCCACTATCAATCCATACATCCTACATTTTTCACCAAAATTCATATTTGGTTAACAGGGTTCATAATATTTTTGATGTTCAGATGACGCAGCTCCCACTCCAGCTGAGGAAGACTGTTATGTGGGCAGCGGGAGTGAATATCGTGGCATGGTGACAGAGACCATCAGTGGGAAGAAATGCCAGTCCTGGAGCTCGATGACACCTCACAGTCACAAGAAGACACCTCAGGACTTCCCTAAAGCGTGAGGCCTAGAGCATAGTCAAATATAATCTCTATCTAGATCATCTGTAACTTTATTTCTGTATTCTACTATCTGGTCATTTAAAGTAGAAATGGGGGGGGGATCAATGAAATTGATTCTATGACTCCAAGTATCAAGTGTGTATTTATATATATACACAGTACATACAGTTGAAGTCGGAAGTTTACATACACCTTAGCCAAATACATTTAAACTCAGTTTTTCACAATTCCTGACATTTAATCCTGTTAAAAATTCCCTGTCTTAGGTCAGTTAGGATCATCAATTTATTTTAAGAATGTGAAATGTCAGAATAATAGTAGAGAATGATTTATTTCAGATTTTATTTCTTTCATCACATTCCCAGTGGGTCAGAAGTTTACATACACTCAATTAGTATTTGGTAGCATTGCCTTTAAATGGTTTAACATGGGTCAAACGTTTCGGGTAGCCTTCCACAAGCTTCCCACAATAAGTTGGGTCAATTTTGGCCCATTCCTCCTGACAGAGCTGGTGTAACTGAGTCAGGTTTGTAGGCCTCCTTGCTCGCACACACTTTTTCAGCTCTGTCCACAAATTGTCTGTAGAGTTGAGGTCAGGGCTTTGTGATGGCCACTCCAATACCTTGACTTTGTTGTCCTTAAGCCATAACTTTGGAAGTATGCTTGGGGTCATTGTCTATTTGGAAGACCCATTTGCGACCAAGCTTTAAGTTCCTGACTAATGTCTTGAGATGTTGCTTTAATATATCCACATAATTTTCTACCCTCATGATGCCATCGATTTTGTGCAGTGCACCAGTCCCTCCTGCAGCAAAGCACCCCCACAACAAGATGCTGCCACCCTTGAGCTTCACGGTTGGGATGGTGTTCTTTGGCTTGCAAGCCTCCCCCTTTTTCCTCCAAACATAACAAAGGTCATTATGGCCAAACAGTTCTATTTTTGTTTTATCAGACCAGAGGACATTTCTCCAAAAAGTACGATCTTTGTCCCGATGTGCAGATTTTTATTGTGGTTTTGCAGCAGTGGCTTCTTCCTTGCTGAGCGGCCTTTCAGGTTGTCGATATAGGACTATATACAGTATATTGCTGTGGATATAGATACTTTTGTACCTGTTTCCTCCAGCATCTTCACAAGGTCCATTGCTGTTGTTCTGGAATTGATTTGCACTTTTCGCACCAAATTACACTCATCTCTAGAAGACAGAACGTGCCTCCATCCTGAGCAGTATGACGGCTGCGTGGTCCCATGGTGTTTATACTTGCGTACTATTGCTTGTACAGATGAACGTGGTACCTTGCTCCCAAGGATGAACCAGACTTGTGGAGGTCTACAATATTTTTTTCTGAGGCTGATTTCTTTTGATTTTCCCATGATGTCAAGCAAAGAGGCACTGAGTTTGAAGGTAGGCCTTGAAATACATCCACAGGTACACCTCCAATTGACTCAAATGATGTAAATTAGCCTATCAGAAGCTTCTAAAGCCATGACATAATTTTCTGTTTAAAGGCACTGTCTTCTTAGTGTATGTTAACTTCTGACCCATTGGAATTGTGATATAGTGAATTATAAGTGAAATTGTTGGAAAATGTACTTGTGTCATGCACAAAGTAGATGTCCTAACCGACTTGCAAAAACTATAGTTTGTTAACAAGACATTTGTGGAGTGGTTGAAAAACAAGTTTTAATGACTCCAACCTAAATGTATGTAAACTTCCGACTTCAACGGCATATTTTGGGGGGCAACTGCACGCAGATACATAAAAGCGTTCATCTGACTCCGGGGAAGAAGATAAAAGGACCTCATTGCCAAAATCCTAAAGTATCCCATTAACTTAACTAGCGGTAGTTGGCTGTACCTGATCAAAACCTCAGGTATTTCTCCTTCTCTAGATTGATCTTCTTTTTAACTGGTGAGCCAACATGTTTTCAGCACTTTTATTTCCATGACTGATCGTTTTGTAATGTCTCTATCTTGTCCCTCTGCAGCAGACATGGTGAGCAATATGTTTGGAACATCGAATCGCAATAGAATTGCAGTATTGAATCGCAGTACATACAGAATCGTGAGAATCGCAAGAATCGTATTACATATTGTATTGGCACCTACACTACCGGTCAAAAGTTTTAGAACACCTACTCATTCAAGGGTTTTTCTTTATTTTTACTATTTTCTGCATTGTGAAATAATAGTGAAAACATCAAAACTATGAAATAACACATATGGAATCACGTAGTAACCAAAAAAAGTGTTAAACAAAATATATTTGAGATTTGAGTTTCTTCAAATAGCCACCCTTTACCTTGATGACCGATTTGAACACTCTTGGTATTCTCTTAACCAGCTTCACATGGAATGCTTGAAGGAGTTCCCACATATCGTGAGAACTTGTTTGATGCTTTTCCTTCACTCTGTGGTCCGACTCATCCCAAACCATGTCAATTGGGTTGAGTTCGGGGGATTGTGGAGGCCAGGTCATCTGATGCAGCACTCCATTACTTTCCTTCTTGGTAAAATAGCCCTTACACACCCTGGAGGTGTGTTGGGTCATTTTCTTGTTGAAAAACAAATGATAGTCCCACTAAGCCCAAACCAGATGGGATGGCATATCGCTGCAGAATGCTGTGGTAGCCATGCTGGTTAAGTGTGCCTGTGGTTCGAAATAAAGTAGTTAACACTGCGGATAACACTGCCTGTGATTTTAAATAAATCATAGGCAGTGTTACCATGAAAGCACCCCCACACCATAACACCTCCTCCTCCATGCTTTACAGTGGGAAATAGACATGCGGAGATCATCCATTCACCCACACAGCGTCTCACAAAGACACGGCGGTTGGAACCAAAAATCTCCAATTTGGACTCTAGACCAAAGGACAAATTTCCACTGGTCTAATGTCCATTGCTCGTGTTTCTTGGCCCAAGCAAGTCTCTTCTTCTTATTGGTGTCCTTTAGTAGTGGTTCCTTTGCAGCAATTTGACCATGAAGGCCTGATTCACACAGTCTCCTCTGAACAGTTGTTATTGAGATGTGTCTGTTACTTGAACTCTGTGAAGCATTTAATTGGGCTGCAATTTCTGAGGCTGGTAACTCTAATGAACTTATCCTCTGCTGCAGAGGTAACTCTGGGTCTTCCATTCCTGTGGCGGTCCTCATGAGAGCCAGTTTCATCATAGCGCTTGATGGTTTTTGCGACTGCTCTTGAAGAAACTTTCACAGTTCTTGAAATGGTCCGTATTGACTGACTTTCATGTCTTAAAGTAATGATGGACTACCGTTTCTCTTTGCTTATTTGAGCTGTTCTTGCCATAATATGGACTTGGTCTTTTACCAAATAGGGCTATCTTCTGTATACCATCCCTATCTTGTGTTGTGACAAGGTAGGGTTGGTATACAGAAGATAGCCCTATTTGGTAAAAGACCAAATACATTAAGGAAAGAAATTCCACAAATTAACTTTTAACAAGGCACACCTGCTAATAGAAATACATTCCAGGTGACTACCTCATGAAGCTGGTTGAGAGAATGCCAAGAGTGTGCAAAGCTGTCATCAAGGCAAAGGGTGGCTATTTCAAGAATCTCAAATATATTTGGATTTTTTGAACACTTTTTTGGTTACTACATGATTCCATATGTGTTATTTCATAGTTTTGATGTCTTCACTATTATTCTACAATGTAGAAAATAGTCAAATTAAAGAAAAATCCTTGAATGAACAGGTGTTCTAAAACGTTAGACCGGTCGTGTAAGTATGGTGATAATATCGTATCGTGAGATCCCTGGCAATTCCCAACCCCAATTTTAAGCCAAACAAGGTATTATGTCATTATTCAGTGTCTGAGGACATTAGATGACATGTCTTTTACCTATGTTTCACAGCGATTTGAGAAGAAACCTGTGTAGGAACCCTGATGGAGACCGTGCTCCATGGTGCTACACCACTGACCCCTCTGTTCGTTGGGAGTTCTGCGCTGTGGAGAAATGCCCAACGCCTCCCAAGCCTACTTCTAAGCCTGACCAACCTGACAAGCCTGACAAACCCGATCAGCCCAAACCAACACCTGATCAGACAACCTTAGATGGTCATCCTTTTTAATCCTTTAATCCATCCATTCAATCTACATTGTCAATGTTCAGGGGAGCAATTGATTATATTATATACTGATATCGTTTTCTGTTGACGTTCAGATTGCAAGGTGGGCAATGGGGGGACATACAGGGGTCCTACTTCTATGACCATGTTGGGTGTCACATGTCAGAGGTGGAGCTCCCAAAGCCCCCATCAGCATTCCAGTTTCAACCCTGAATCCCACCCTGACAAAGGCCTGGAGTCCAACGTAAGTCCATGGAATTTAGATGTACTGTATTTAAAGGCTCTTTTTGACCATTTTAATTGAAAACAATCACAGTAAGCTACTTGATTGTTACCCAGAAGTTATTTGATATTGAGCTGCATTGGGCCTTTAAATATTGTCAAACAATACTGTGGAAGTACTGCATATGTCATTATGCGGCAGCGTAGCCTAGTGGTTAGAGCGTTGGACTAGTAACCAGAAGGTTGTGAGTTCAAACCCCCGAGCTGACAAGGTACAAATCTGTCGTTCTGCCCCTGAACAGGCAGTTAACCCACTGTTCCCTGGCCGTCATTGAAAATAAGAATATGTTCTTAACTGACGTGCCTGGTTAAATAAAGTTAAAAATATGATAGAGGAGACATTTGGGAAGATGCACCTCAATTAATTCAGTGTCTTTTTTCACTGTTAGAATTGCAGAAACCCTGACAATGACGTGAATGGACCATGGTGCTACACCACAGACAGAAACAAAAAATGGGACTACTGCCAAATCCCAGATTGCGGTATGTGGCCTACATTGAAATACAGTATCTGTTAATCATTATACATATGGCTGTGCTGAAACAAACGTGTTACATCCAGAACAATTTGGTTACTGTGTACATGGTAGAATGCACAAATAAAACTGTCTTTTTGCTCTTCAGCTGGCTTGAAATGTGGGCAGCCGGTTACAAAACCCAAGAGGTGTTTTGGTCGCATCGTTGGAGGCTGTGTGTCCAAACCACACTCATGGCCCTGGCAGATCAGCCTGAGGACCAAGTATGGAGGACAGCATCCCATTCCCTTTCACAAATTGTATTAATGTATTGATATTTCCATCCAGACAGATAAAACAATATATCTCTTGGATAACTAACTTCTTCACTCTTCTGTCTGTCCTCCTAAAGCACTGGTGTTCATTTCTGTGGGGGAACTCTGATCGCCCCTCAATGGGTCCTCACCGCTGCCCACTGCCTGGAGAGGTGAGAGAGCAGTCCGCATTAACTCAGTTGTCTTGAGGTTTATTACTCAATAAGTGTAGACCAACAAGAAGAGCAGCTGTACATACACTATACTGTGTAGTAGTGGCTGAGTGATAGCCTCTTACACAACAGAAGAAGAGCATTACTTTTTAGTAATGTTTACTGTGAGGCCCTAATGGATTAAATAAAAGTTTGTCTTTCTATGTTTGTGCGTATCAGATCAAAGAGGCCATCTGCCTACAAGGTGTTCATGGGAACCCACACAGAGAGGGCAAATGAAGCGACCAAGCAGGAGCGTAACCTGGAGAAACTGATCCTGGGACCTGACAGGACAGACATTGCACTGCTGAAGCTAGAAACGTGAGTAAGGCCAGAAAAACTCAATCAAATTTGTCACATTTGTCTTGCTGTTTGGAAGTCAGAGGCTGTAAAAACACTTGTGTGATTGGTTGCAGCCCTGCACTCATAAATGACAAGGTTTTACCAGTATGCTTACCCGAGAAGGATTACGTGGTACCACCTGGAACAGAGTGCTATGTGACAGGATGGGGAGAGACACAAGGTTCAAGAGTCATGCATGTTTTTTTACCCTTGTGATTTCTCTCATAACATTAGACAGAATTAAGTAATTCTTCTGTTCAGGACTCTATTACTTTTGTTGTTGCAAATGTAGCAATTATTTTCTATATTTTCTGACATTAAATATTGATCTTTGTGTTTGTAGGAACTGGTGGAGATGGGCTCCTCAAGGAGACGGGCTTCCCTGTTATAGAAAATAAAGTGTGTAATCGTCCTGCCTACCTGAACAACAGAGTCAAGGACCATGAGATGTGTGCTGGGAACATTGAAGGGGGAACAGACAGCTGTCAGGTATACATGCTCAGCAACAACTAGTAGTCATTCAATATCAGTGAGGACTGTGTGGTTGGTTGTAAACTGCAGTTTCCACAGTGATTTTAAACATAACTGTTTTAGAGTGATGATGATATTGGTGGTGATGATGTTTTTGACCTCTTCCAGGGTGACAGTGGTGGCCCTCTGGTGTGTCATGCCCAGAACAGCTTTGTCCTCCAGGGAGTGACATCCTGGGGTCTGGGCTGTGCAAACGCCTTGAAGCCAGGAGTGTACGCCAGAGTATCAAAGTTTACGGATTGGATTAACAGTCAGATGAAGATTCATTCTTAACTCCCTACTCTCCATAATCTGGAGAAATGTGTCATTTGAGCCACAAATCTAGTTTTGTTAAGAATTGAAAGTACAAATTAAATACTTGTGGTAAGTGTCAGAAATTGCAAGGTTAATTATTTTTGTTAAGAAAACAAAATAATGCAATTGTTTAGCAATGCAATTATGTTCTAGCCTGGAAGACAGCGATGGTGTTCGGCCACATGTTAAAAAAATAAAATAAAATAGCTGACATTGTGTAGCAGATTGTGTGCAATTGGGATCTTGAATGGGAAACCTCTATTAAGTTCTGTCAGGTCAGTCAAAAATAAAAGTATAACATTAACACAACTGGGGTTATATTAACATTTGGGATAACTTGAGACAGAGAATTTTCTCATTCTAAAATTGCAACTATCAAAACACTTACTCTAATGAGGAGATTGCCCGGTGTAACGCTTGTCGTCTGGAGATAGAGGAGGACCAAGGTGCAGCGTGGTAAGTGTCCATATTTTAATGAACACTGAAAACAAAACAATAAACAACCAACGAACAGTCCTGTAAGGTGCAACACAACACTAAACAGAAAATAACCACCCACAAAACACAATGGAAAACAGGTTACCTAAATATGGTTCTCAATCAGGGACAATGATTGACAGCTGCCTCTGATTGAGAACCATACCAGGCCAAACACAGAAATAGAAAATCATAGACAAACTAACATAGACAACCCACCCAACTCACCATACTAAAACAAAGGACAAAACAAAGGAACTAAGGTCAGAACGTGACAGTACTCTCCCCAAAGGTGCGGACTCCGGCCGCAAATCCTGAACCTATAGGGGAGGGTCTGGGTGGGTGTCTGTCCGCGGTGGCGGCTCTGGCGCGGAACATGGACCCCACTCCACCATAGTCTTTCTCCGCCTCCTTAACCGCCTCCGTGGCCTCTTAAGAGCGGCGACCCTTGCCACCGACCTCGGACTGGGGACCCTCGCCATGGATCCCGAATGGACGGGAGACTCCGGCAGCGCCATACAGGCGGGAGACTCCGGCAGCGCCGGACAGTCGGGAGACTCAGGCAGCTCCGGAGTGAAGGGCAATTCCGGCCTCGCCGGCGTGACAGGCGGCTCTGGCAGCTCCTGGCTGACTGGCAGCTCCTGGCTGACTGACGGATCTGGCAGCTCCTGGCTGACTGACGGCTCTGGCAGCTCCTGGCTGACTGACGACTCCGGCAGCTGGCTGACTGGCGGCTCAGGACAGACTGGCGGCTCTGGCGGCTCAGGACAGACTGGCGGCTCTGGCGGCTCAGGACAGACTGGCGGCTCTGGCGGCTCAGGACAGACTGGCGGCTCAGGACAGACTGGCGGCTCAGGACAGACTGGCGGCTCTGGCAGCTCAGGACAGACTGGCGGCTCTGGCAGCTCAGGACAGACTGGCGGCTCTGGCAGCTCAGGACAGACTGGCGGCTCTGGCAGCTCAGGACAGACGGGAGACTCCGGCAGCTCAGGACAGACGGGAGACTCCGGCAGCTCAGGACAGGTGGGAGACTCCGGCAGCCGCTGGAGAGGAGGAAGGCTCTGGCACCGCTGGACAGGCGGGAGCACCTGTAGGGAGGAGATAGAGAGACAGCCTGGTGCGGGGGGCTGCCACCGGAGGGCTGGTACGTGGAGGTGGCACCGGATAGACCGGACCGTGAAGGAGCACAGGAGGTCTCGAGCACCGAGCCTGCCCAACCTTACCTGGTTGAATGCTCCCCGTAGCCAGGCCAATGTGGAGATGTGGAATAGCCTGCACTGGGCTGTGCTGGTGAACCGGGGACACCATGCGTAAGGCTGGTGCCATGTACACCGGCTAGAGGAGACGCACTGGAGACAAGATGTGCTGAGCCGGCTTCATGGCACCTAGCTCGATGCCCACTCTAGCCCGGCCTATACGAGGAGCTGGGATGTACCGCACTGGGCTATGCACACGCACTGGGGACACCATGCGCCTCACGGCATAACACGGTGCCTGCCTGGTCCCTCTCTCTCTCCGGTAAGCACGGGATGTTGGCGTAGGTCTCCTACCTGCCTTCGCCACACTCCCGTGTGCCTCCCCCATTACATTTTTGGGGCTGCCTCTCGGGCTTCCAGCCGCGCTGCCGTGCTGCCTCCTCATACCTCCGCCTATCAGCTTTCGCTGCCTCCAGCTCAGCCTTGGAGCGGTGATATTCTCCAGCCTGTGCCCATGGTCCCTTGCCATCCAGAATCTCCTCCCATGTCCAGGAGTCCTGCGATTCCGGCCGCTGCTGCCCGTTACCACGCTGCTTGGTCCTTTCTTAGTGGGTGGTTCTGTAACGCTTCTCGTCTGGAGATAGACCAAGGTGCAGTGTGGTAAGTGTCCATATTTTTTATATTTTAATGAACACTGAAAACAAAACAATAAACAACTTACAAACAGTCCTGTAAGGTGCAACACAACACTAAACAGAAAATAACCACCCACAAAACACAATGGAAAACAGGCTACCTAAATATGGTTCTCAATCAGGGACAACGATTGACAGCTGCCTCTGATTGAGAACCATACCAGGCCAAACACAGAAATAGAAAATCATAGACAAACTAACATAGACAACCCACCCAACTCACGCCTTGACCATACTAAAACAAAAGACAAAACAAAGGAACTAAGGTCAGAAAGTGACACCCGGTATGTAAAGCAAAACATATATTTAAATACCAATATCGCAACAACAAAAAAATAGGATTCACATCATGTTTTTGGAAACAACAAATGCAACAAACACATTGTAGGATATAGGCTATGCTACATAGATTCATAAATATGGTATAGGAGGAATACCAATCAGATGATTGTGGATTCTGTGTTGGTTGCCATGTTAGTAGGCAAGAGATTTGTCAGCTGTTGACTCTTCAGGTGCTTTTCTTTGTTTCTGATCACCAATGGAATATGTAAAATATTTAATATTCCCCATATAACTTTCTAAAATGCAACTTAGTTTAGTTTGAACAATGTTCAAGTAAACTCACCCATGACCCTGAAGTAACCTGTTAGAGAGAGACATTATGTACCGTATGCACTCTGCACATTAAATAAGATGGGGTACTGTATTAAATCAAATCCAATTTTATTGGTCACAATCGCTGAATACCACAGGTGTAGACTTTACAGTAAAATGCTTACTTACGAGCCCATTCCCAACAATGCAGAGTTAAAAAGTAAGACAAATATGTCGCTCTGGATAAGAGCGTCTGCTAAATGACTTAAATGTAAATGTAAATGTAAATAAAAAGGAAATTCTTACACAATAAAAACAATAAGGCTATATAGAAGGAGTACCAGTACCGAGTCAATGTGCAGGGGTAAGAGGTAGTTGAGGTAATACAGTATGTATAGGAGGATAGGGGGTAAAGTGTCTAGGCAATCAAGATATATAATAAACAGAGTAGCAGCACTGAATGTGAAGTGTGACAGTGAGTGTGTGTAGCATGTGTGAACGTGTGAAGCATCAATATGCATGTGTGTGTGTATGTTAGAGTGTTAGTGTAGTGTGTGAGAGTGTGCATAGAGCCAGTGCAAGGGAGTCAGTGCAAAACAATTAACCTTGTACTGTAGTGGGATAAGTCAGGGTCACACAGAGTGTTTCTTGGTAGTCTTAAACAAATCTACTTTGAAACAAAAGTATACACCTCACACATGGTTATGGGCTTTAAAAAATAAGTGTCACGCGGAACAGGTGAACCCAAGAGCAGACTCAGACGAGGAGACTGGGATGAGGTAACCAAGGTATTTATTGAAACACCAGGGAAGACAGAGTGCAGGCCAGGGGAAGCTCGGGCGGGTTGCTCGAAACGGGTGCGGAGGCTGAGGCTGGAGCGAGAGGTGTGGGGACAGGCTAAGCAGGTCCGGAGGGGAATCCAAGGGAGTGTAGAGTGGGGAATCCAGGACAGAGTAGCAGGACTGACGAGAAGTCGGACTGGAGACAGAGACACACACACACACACACACACACACACACAGAGAGAGAGGGAGAGAGCACTGGAGGAGTGGCTGCAGGTCAAGGAGACCCTGGATGAGCACTAGAGGGCTTGCCAGGAGCAGATGTGACAAGAAGACACCTGTAGTATGTCAGATATAGAATAAAAATGTATTACATTTTAAGTTTGCATCCCAATATTACACTTTATATACATCACAGAACACTGAAATATAACAAAACCATTTAACATAGAAACACCAGATTTGCGACATGAATACAATTATGTTTATTAATATTGAAATTATGAAAAATATTAATAACATTCCACCCATAAGGCCACTAGGTCATTTGGCTGCAGGAAAGGGCTACGATAAAGAAAGAAATAATAAAATGGGGTCAATGTAAATTGTCTGGGTTGTCATTTGATTAATTGTTCAGCAGTCATACTGCTAGGGGGTAAAAGCTGTTCAGGTGCCTTTTGGTCCCAGACTTGGCGCTCCGATAACGCTTGCCATGCGGTAGCAGAAAGAACCGTCTATGACTTGGGTGTCTGGAGTCTGACATTTTTTAGGGCCTTCCTCTGACACGCTTGGTATAGAGGTCCTGGTTTGCAGGGAGTTCGGCAGTAGAGATGTACTGGGCCATACGCACTACCCTCTGTGGCGCCTTACGGTCGGACGTCGATCAGTTGCCATACCAGGTGGTGATGCAACCGGTCAGGATGCTCTCGATGGTGCAACTGTAGAACTTTGAGCATCTGGGGACCCATGCCAAATCTTTTCAGTCTCCTGAGAGGGAAAAGGTGTTGCATCCTCTTCACAACTGTCTTAGTGTGTTTGGACCATGATAGTTTGAAACTCTTGAAACTCTCTCTTGAAACTCTTTGAAACTCTTGAAACTCTCTCTTGAAACCTTGAAACTCTCAACCTGCTCCACTACAGCCCTGTCGATGTGAATGGGGGCGTGGTTCAGCCCTCCTTTTCCTGTAGTCCATGATCAGCTCCTTTGTCTTGCTGATGTTGAGGGAGATGTTGTTGTCCTGGCACCACACTGCCAGGTCTCTGACCTCCTCCTTATAGGCTGTCTCACCGTTTTCAGTGATCAGGCCTACCACTGTTGTGTCGTCAGCAAACTTAATGATAGTGTTGGATTCGTGCACAGTCGTGGGTGAACAAGAAGTACAGGAGAGGACTAAGCACGCACCCTTGAGGGGCCCCTGTGTTGAGGAGCAGCGTGGCAGATGTGTTGTTGCCTACCCTTACCAACTGGGGGAGGCCCGTCAGGAAGTCCAGGATCTAGCCATTAGGCTCGGTGCGGATGTTGCCTGTAATCCACGGCATATGGTTGGAATATGTACGTACGGTCACTGTGGGGACAACATCATCAATGCACTTATTAATGAAACCGGTGACTGAGGTGGTATACTCCTCAATGCCATTGGATGAATCCTGGAACATATTCCAGTATGTGCTAGCAAAACAGTCCTGTAGCGTAGCATCCGCGCCATCTGACCACTTCCGTATTGAGCGAGTCATTGGTACTTCCTGCTTTAGTTTTTGCTTGTAAGCTGGAATCAGGAGGACAGAATTATGGTCAGATTTGCCAAATTGAAGGTGAGGGAGAGCTTTGTATGCATCTATGTGTGGAGTAAAGGCGGTCTAGAGTTTTTTTTCCTCTGGTTGCACATGTGACATGCTGGTAGAAATTAGGTAAAACGGATTTAAGTTTGCCTGCATTAAAGTCCCCTTCCACTAGGAGCACCGCTTATGGATGAGCATTTTCTTGCTTGCTTATGGCCTTATACAGCTCGTTGAGTGTTGTGTTTGTGCCGGCATCAGTTGGTGGTTGTAAATAGACGGCTATGAAAAATATAGATGAAAACTCTTGGTAGATAGTGTGGCCGGCAGCTTATCATGAGGTACTCTACCGCAGGTGAGCAATACCTCGAGACTTCCTTAATATTAGACATTGTGTACCAGCTGATATAGACAAATAGATCCCCCAACCCCTCGTCTTACCGGACTTAGCTGTTCTGTCCTGCCGATACACAGAAAACCCAGTCAACTATATATTATCCATGTCGTTGTTCAGCCACGACTCGGTGAAACATAAGAAATTACAGTTTTTAATGTCATGTTGGTAGGATAATTGAAAAATTAAAGGTGAGCCGCACACTCTAGGTGCTCAGATGCAATAAATTAATAACCAACGTTGACAGACAAGCTGTCTTCGTCAGGGTATAATGAAGACAGCTTATCTGTCAAAACGTTGGTTATTAAATTATTGCATCTGAGCTCCTAGTGTACAGCTCTCCTTTAATTTTTCAAGTGTTCTGCTCCGCTAGCCAGCACCTCGCCTAAATAAGTGTGCGTTTCTTTCGGCTCTAGATGAATCCGTTGGTAGGATAGTCTTGAACGGAGATCGACTTTATTTTCCAGTGATTGCACGTTGGCCAATAGAACAGATAGTAGAGGTGGGTAACCCACTCGCGGACAAATTCTCACTAGGCACCCCGATCTCCGCACCCTGTATTTCTATATTTTCTTCACGAGAGTGAGGGTGTTAGAGTGGTGAGCAGCCACGCAGTTGTGGGTGAACAGAGGAGTACAGGACAGGACTGAGCACGCACACCTGAGGGCCCATGCAAAATCTTTTCAGCCTTTTGAGGAAAGAGGTATTGTTGTACACTCTTCACGACTGTGTTGGTGTGTTTGGACCATGATAGGTCTTTAGTGATGTGGATACAGAGGAACTTGAAACTCTCAACCTGCTGCACTACAGCCCTGTTGATGTGAATGGGGGGGCGTGCTCAGCCCTCTGTTTCCTGTAGTCCACGACCAGCTCCTTTGTCTTGCGGATGTTGAGGGAAAGGTTGTTGTTCTGGCACCACACTGCCAGGTCTCTGACCTCTTCCCTATTTGCTGTCTCATCATCGTCGGTGATCAGGCCAACCACCGTCATGTCTTCAGCAAACTTAATAATGGTGTTGGAGTCGTGCATGGCCATGCAGTCGTGGGTGAAGAGGGAGTACGGGAGGGGACTGAGCACGCACACCTGAGGGGCACCCATGTTGAGGATCAGCGTGGCGGATGTGCTGTTGCCTAATCTTACCACCTAGGGGCAGCCCGTTAGGAAGTACAGGATCCAGTTGCAGAGGGAGATGTTCAATCCCAGGGTCCTTAGCTTAGGAATGAGCTTGGAGGGCACTATGGAGTTTAACGCTGAGCTGTAGTCAATGAAGAGCAATCTCACGTAGGTATTCCTTTTGTCCAGATGGGAAATGGTAGTGTGAAGTGCAATAGAGATTGAGCCATCTGTGGACCTGTTGGGGCGGTATGTGAATTGGAGTGAGTCTATGGTTTCTGGGATGATGGTGTTGATGTGAGCCATGACCAGGCTTTCAAAGCATTTCATGCCAACAGATGGGAGTGCTACAGGGCGGTATTACCATTTTATATCAGGCTTTCTCTCAGATATTGCACACTTACTATCTTTGATCATAGCTGGGATGAAGCAGGATGCGCAACATGAGTATTTTAGAATCATGCAGTAAAGTAGGGCATTGCCCATGGACAGCAGGCCTTAACGATATTTATCTTCTACTAGGAGTAGGACAGAAAAAATTAAGTATGACACAGTGAAGGCCATCTGTAGCCAGTGGCAGTCAGTGTTGAGGTAGTCAATGAGGGTCAGGATGAAAATGCCCACACTGAAGAACATCTGTAAAAGCACACCCTCCATCCTCATCTACTCAACTCCCACCAGCTCAGTGACTGAGGAGACAGAAAATAAACTTACTTTATAGTAAAGCAAGTAACTTTAATCAAGCAAGAGTTATTACTAAAACATATTGTAATTTCATCATCCTCCTCAGTTGAATTTTGTATAAGAAATCAAATATAACTTAATATTTGCTAAAACAGACTAATTTGCTGTTAATTATATATCAAAATCATATACTCTGTAGTTAATCTATTAACTTTTACAATATATGCCATTTAGCAGACACTTTTATCCAAAGTGACTTAACATTATGCCTGCGTGCATTAACTTTTGTGGGACAAATTGTGTTTTTCATACTAAGCACATATTCAGACATCCAGCCTCCCTTGACAGCAAAGCCAAAGATTGTGCAAAATACAAGCATACACTGAACAAAAGGTCAGTGTATGCAGGTCCCATGTATTGCAGGTCCCATGTATTGCAGGTCCCATGTTTCATGAGCTGAAATAAAAGAAACCAGAAATGTTCCATATGCACAAAAAACTTATTTCTCTCAAATTTTGTGCACAAATTTATTTACATCCCTGGTAGAGAGCATTTCTCCTTTGCCAAGATAATCCGTTCACCTGACAGGTGGGGCATGTCAAGAAGCTGATTAAACAGCATGATAATTACACAGATGCAGCTTGTGCTGGGGACAATAAAAAGCCACTCTGAAATGTGCAGTTTTGACACGCAACACAATACCACAGATGTCTTAAGTTTTGAGGGAGTGTGCAATTGGCATGCTGACTGCAGAAATGTCCACTGGGAGCTGTTTCCAGAGAATTTAACATTAATTTCTCTACCATAAGCTGTCTCCACTGTAATCTTAGAGAATTTGGCAGTACGGGGGTGCTGAGGAGTATTTCTCTCTGTAATAAAGCCCTTTTGTGGGGAGAAACTCATTTTGATTGGCTGGGCCTGCCTCTCCAGTGGGTGGGTCTCGCTTCCAAGTGGGCCCCACCCCATGGCTGTGCCCCTGCCCAGTCATGTGAAATCCATAGATTAGGGCCTAATGGATTTATTTCAATTGACTGATTTCTTTATATGAACTGTAATTCAAGAAAAACTTTGAAATTGCTCTGTTTACATTTTTGGTCAGTATACTTTGGAGCCACTGCTACAAGTATTCAAGCAACCCCATTCAAGAGGTTGAACATCAAGAAGCTGAATGTAGCTTGGTACTTCACCCAGGCATCATTACATACCAGGTCAAACTGAAATGAACAAATACCTTATAATTTACTGCCATTTGAATGTCCTAATACATTCAATTGTTCAGAGTTGCATAACAATACAAGTTATTGTCTAATCAGAAAATCGTAATCTCACTGAGTGGGTAAAGTTCTCACCTCAGTCACAAAGGACCGTCTTCCCTTGTAGTCATACGCCCATCCTTCCTTGCAGGAGGTCATGGGAGCTTTGCTGCGAAGGGTGTCAGTGAGGTCAGACTCGGAGTTGTCACAGGTCAGATCCGTAGCATTCCAGTCCAGTTCATACTGCTCACACTGGCTGTGGACCAACACTCCTGAGGTGTTGACCACCGGGACCGTGATCTTTCTAGTGTCCATCAGGTTCCAGCCACAACTCTGCTGAATCTGACGAACCCCTGAGTCCCAGCACCAATGCTCTGGGGTGAACAATGCTCACATAGACCCCAGAAAAAGGCAAAGACAGTACACACCAGAGAAAATACACACTTTTGACCAAAATTCAGTACCTGCTCCAGAATTTCATCGAAAGTGGTCATGGTTGCACAGATAGGTGTCAGAAGCAGAGACACTACATGTGAGACTGCAGTGGGATCTGTGCCGGGGTTTTAAAAATCACAGATCAGATCAAGAGTCCAATCGAGAGGTTGACCAACGATGCACTGAATCGCCAACTGACTCAGCATGTTACCCTTTAAAGAGCTGGCTGCCGTTGTCCGGCTGAAGAGCTAGAGAAGGCTGAAGTTATGCAATTCCACTGTGTAGCATGTCTGTATATAAGACACGTTCTTACTGTTTCACTAAGAAAGAGAGCCCTTGAAAACTCTTAGATTTATTTTCGCAATGCTCTGTCACTGAGTGTACTTTTATTATGCAAATACTTTACTCTCAAAAAGTGAACTTGGAGCATAGTTTATTCTAAGTTGGGTGGTTATTGTGCAAATTGGACACTGGAATTCTGGGTATACTCCTGCAAGATAATAAAATAAAATAATTGTCACGTGTGTGTGTGTGTGTGTGTGTGTGTGTGTGTGTGTGTGTGTGTGTGTGTGTGTGTGTGTGTGTGTGTGTGTGTGTGTGTGTGTGTGTGTGTGTGTGTGTGTGTGTGTGGGGTAAATTCACAGAAACAACACAATCCATTCACTTCTATAGAATGCCATGTAAGTAACTGTCAAAAATACACTCACTGTTACAGTGCATTCAGGAATGTATCAGACCCCTTCCCTCTTTTCACATTTTGATACATTACAGCCTTATTCTAAATAGGATTAAATTAAACAAATCTTATCTACACCCAATACCCCTGAGTGACAAAGCAAAACAGGTTTTTAGAAATGTTTGCAAATGTATAAAACAAAAAGAATATGAAATATCACATTTACATAACTATTCAGAGCCTTTAATCCGTACTTTGTTGAAGAAACTTTGGTAGCGATTACAGCCTCAAGTAACTCTTGCGTTGTCTTGGCTGTGTGCTTATTGTCATTGACCTGTTGGAAGGTGAACCGTCGCCCCAGTCTGAGGTTCTGAGTGCTCTGGGAGCAGGTTTTCATCAAGGATCTTTCTGCACTTTTCTCCATTCATCTTGCCTCGATGCTGACTAGTCTCTCAGTCCCTGCCGCTGAAAAACATCCCCACAACATGATACTGCCACCACCATGCTTTACTGTAGGGATGGTGCCAGGTTTCCTACAGACATGACACGTGGCATTCAGGCCAAAGAGTTCAATGTTGGTTTCATCAGACCAGAGAATCTTGTTTCTCATGATCTGAGAGTCCTTTAGGTGCCTTTTGGCAAACTCCAAGCTGGCTGTCATGTGCCTTTTACTGAGGTGTGGCTTCCGTCTGGCCACTCAACCATAAAGGCCTGATTGGTGGTGCTGCAGAGACTGTTGTTCTTCTGGAAGGTTCTCCCATCTCCACAGAGGAACTCTGGAGCTCTGTCAGAGTGACCATCGGGTTCATGGTCACCTCCCTAACCAAGGCCCTTCTCCCCCGATTGCTCAGTTTGGCGAGGCGGCCAGCTCTTGGAAGAGTCTTGGTGGTTCCAAACTTCTTCCATTTAAAAATGATGGAGGCCATGTGTTCTTAAGGACCTTCAGTACTGCGGAAAGTTTTTGGTACCATTCCCCAGATCTATGCCTCGACACAATCCTGTCTCGGAGCACAACAGACAATTCCTTCGACCTCATGGCTTGGATTTTGCTCTTGAAAATAAAAGAGAGCCGAACACTCTAGGAGCTCAGATGCAAAAACCAACGTTTCGACAGCCAAGCTGTCTTCATCAGGGTATAGTGTAGGGTATGACCCCTCCTGTCTCAGCCTCCAGTATTTATGCTGCAGTAGTTTATGTGTCGGGGGGCTATGGTCAGTTTGTTATATCTGGAGTACTTCTCCTGTCCTATTCGGTGTCCTGTGTGAATCGAAGTGTGCGTTCTCTAATTCTCTCCTTCTCTCTTTCTTTCTCTCTCTCGGAGGACCTGAGCCCTAGGACCATGCCCCAGGACTACCTGACATGATGACTCCTTGCTGTCCCCAGTCCACCTGGCCGTGCTGCTGCTCCAGTTTCAACTGTTCTGCCTTATTATTATTATTCGACCATGCTGGTCATTTATGAACATTTGAACATCTTGGCCATGTTCTGTTATAATCTCCACCCGGCACAGCCAGAAGAGGACTGGCCACCCCACATAGCCTGGTTCCTCTCTAGGTTTTTTCCTAGGTTTTGGCCTTTCTAGGGAGTTTTTCCTAGCCACCGTGCTTTTACACCTGCATTACTTGCTGTTTGGGGTTTTAGGCTGGGTTTCTGTACAGCACATTGAGATATCAGCTGATGTACGAAGGGCTATATAAATTAATTTGATTTGATATAATCACAAACACTGCAGGATGACTCGTTTATGTAGTGTCAAAAGACACAGGTGTTTGTAATCATGGCCAAGAGTGGCCTAATATCATTGGTTAATTATTAAAATGGCATACAAAGAACAGCATACAAACAAATGGATAGCATACGATCATAAATACATTTTAGACTACACAAGCTTACAAACAATTACAATGGCAAAGTCACAATAATGGCTTCAGATCAGTCTACGTTGAGACCGAAGGGAACAAGGGTCTTTAAGTTAAAGATCCAGACAGACTCTCGTTTTTACACCTAATGGTGCTACAATGCTCTGAGATACGTACTTTTAATTCGCGCTTTGTTTTACCCACTTAATTT
The DNA here is from genome assembly GCF_021184085.1 of Oncorhynchus gorbuscha. Lineage (NCBI taxonomy): Eukaryota > Metazoa > Chordata > Actinopteri > Salmoniformes > Salmonidae > Oncorhynchus > Oncorhynchus gorbuscha. The sequence goes on from NC_060186.1 coordinate 52,253,965, forward strand.
TAACCAGAAGGACAAGTTATAAGATAAATAACTGCCTTAGTGGAGCACGTGATAAAACCTTTGATTGGGATCGATTTCCCTGTTTGTGGGTGTTTGAAGGATCTACATTTGTCAGTGCCATTGCATTGAGCACAGCCATTACATTTGTAATTTCCATCCAGTAGGGGCGCAAATAGACGTTGTTCTGGAATATCTTGGGGTGGTATAAATCAGAGTGTACCAATTGGTCTCTGAGATTTCTGCCCCGCGAGAATACGACAAAGGGAAGGTCCGAAAACACATTACCGAGACTATCATCGGATTTTAGAATGTGCCAATGTTTGTGAACAATCCCCTTAATTTGTTCAGAACGCTTTGAATAGCGGGTAGTTAGAACATAAGAATGCGTCTTTTTGCCGGACTGACCTTGAAAAAGGTCATGTCTCATTTTGTTTTGAATTTTCTCAATGGCAATATTAATCTGATCATTTTTGTAGCCCCTCTCCTTGAACTTTCTTTGCGTCTCAGCCATATTTCTGTCGAAATCTGATTGTTTTTTGCAAATTCTTTTGATTCGACAGAATTGGCTGTAGGGCAAACTATTTTTCAAGGGAAGTGGGTGACAACTATCAGCCCTCAACAAACTGTTACGATCAGCAGGTTTCCTGTAAAGATCAGTGTATAGAACATTATCTTCACACAAGATCAGAAGATCAAGGAAACTGATTTGATGTGTGTCAGATTGCATAGTAAATCTCAGATGCTCAGAACAGGAGTTAAGAAAAGCATGGAACGCCTGGAGCTGTTTTGCATCACCCCTCCATAGAACAAAAATATCATCACTATACCGTTTCCAAATAATGATAGGTAAGAAAACATTTTTGAGAGGATTGAAAATAGACTGTTTCTCCATGTAACCCACATACAAATTAGCATAGTTAGGAGCCATGGGTGATCCCATAGCAGTACTCTTCACCTGAATAAAGAAATCATTTAGAAACATGAAATAGTTGTGTGAGTACTATTTCAGCCAATGTTATAATGCATGCACTGGAAGGTAGTTCATTAGGGTCACGTTGCAGAAGAAAATGTTCCATAGCTTCAATACCGCCCTCGTGTGGAAAATATGTGTATAACGACTCAACATTAAAAGTAACTAACAAGGTATTCTCAGGGAGAGGATCAAGAGATTCAATGAATGAGATCATACTGCTGGTGTCCTTTAACAACGGAGGGGAGCTGTTCTGCGAAAGGTCTAATAAAAAAAGTCAACAAAAGTAGATAGAGGGACCGTTACTGCATCAATGCCTGCTACGATATGGTGCACTGGATGTTTTGTAACATTCTTGTGTAATTTCGGCAAAGTATAGAAAGTGGCATAGCCAAAAAGTCATGTTCTTTTTTGGTTATCTGACCAGAACTTAAATACCCATCTAGGACAGGAAAAATAGTATTCCGAAATTGGGAAGTAGGGTCACTTCTGAGTTTCTTGTAAAAGGTGTTGTCAAGCAGCTGTCTATGACACTCATGTACATAAACTGTCCTATCCATGAGTACAACCGACCCACCCTTATCAGCAGGACGAATAAGGACTGACGTATCGGATTGTAAATCAAGCAAAGCTTGTTTTTCACCCTTAGGTAAATTATGGAAAGATTGGGACCCCTGTTTATTCTCAAGTAGATTTCCAACATCTTTTTCCACAAGTCTGTAATTTGTCTCGATAGAGTGATTGCGATTTGCTGGACGTATAAAATAACTATTGGGTCTAAAAGGAGTCGGAGTATGTGCAGGAGAGCCACCTACTGGTTCAATAGAAGTGTCAGAATTTGGGGAGCTAAAATATTCCCTTAAATTTAAACATGTCTACCGTAACATCAAAATCGTTGCACTGGGTTGTAGGCACAAAAGATAACCCTTTATTAAGCAAAGAGACATGGGCAGGGCTCAATATCTTGCTTGATAAATTAAAGACACTCAGTCCCGTGGGTTCTGGGACCATGTGAACGGTCTCCTCTACCTCTGATAGTCGTTTCAATCTACCCCTTCCGTTGAGGCATCTCGTCGATGCGCGTGCCTGCGGCCACCTCCGCCCTTCCAGTCTCTCGTTGAATAAAAAACTGGAAGCCGATGAGGCGCTGATGGTAGAGCGTTGATCAGACTGGAAGCCGATGAGGCGCTGATGGTAGAGCGTTGATCAGACTGGGGTGGTTCGAAGTAAGCGGCATCCCTCCTGCGTCTGCCATGGAGAGGGGGAACAGGACCTCCCTTGTCAGGGTTTCTCCAGAAGTAGACTTTATGCTCGGCCTTGTCTTTTTTTGTCTTGATTGAATTTCTTGATTTTAAGTTCCTTTATTTCTGTTGACAACAGCGCTTGGTTAGTTTATCAGTTCATTGAATATGCCATCATCATCAACAGCTATTTGTAAAGCTGTGCATTTGTCTTTAATCGTGTTATCCATTTCAATAAAATCCTTCAACTGGTCAACAATTAATGTCATTAAATCTATAGAGCATTTGTTCAGGATGGCACACCAGGGCTCACAGAAACCATCGGTGCGCTGTCCCAACGATGGTTCTTTTTGCCACCTGAGGCCCCGTGGAATATTGCCTTGACGCATATAATCACTAAGAGTGACTATATGTAGATGCATTCTCGTCTGGCGCTTAGATAAATGTAACAGTTCTTTCGAGAGGTCAGAATTACCTCCCGGCATGTCAAACAGCGTCTCCGAAACAATGATCTTATCACTCTCCCTTTGGCTACATTCAAAGTAATCTTGTATGGGTCTATGACCAGTGTCGGGAAAATCATTATCTTTCGGCATCGTTTAAGAGTTTTTTTTTGTCTGTAGGGTGCTACTCTTTTGGTTTTTGCTCTGACACGCACTGTCAACTGTGGGACCTTATAGAGACAGGCGTGTTCCATTCCAAATCATGTCCAATCAATTGAATTTACCACAGGTGGACTCCAATCAAGTTGTAGAATCATCTCAAGGATGATCTATGGAAACAGGATGCACCTTTCGAGTCGCATAGCAAAGGGTCTGAATATTTGTGAAAATAAGGTATTTCTGTTATTTGTCCGCTTTGGCATCATGGGGTATTGTGTGTAGATTGATAAGGAAACATGTGTATTTAATCCATTTTAGAATAAGGCTGTAATGTAACAAAATGTGGAAAAGGGGAAGGTGTCTGAATACTTTCTGGATGCACTTTATATGACGACAATATTACCAACATTTATTTAAAAAAGCTTGGGCAAAAACGACGACAAAAAAATCTGTAAATTGCTTTAAACACATGATCAAAAAAGGAAAATCATACTGTAACTAACGGATAAGTAAAACCAGGAAACATGGTACAGGTGAAGGAAATCCTTAATTCGTATTAGAGACAACAAATGAAACAAACAGGTCATTTTAACATAAAATAATAAAATACTGCTCATCACTACTTTCTCATACTTTCATCACAAAAACGTGAAGTTCCCAGGAAGGAATCAGACAGTCTCGGGTTCTTTGTTGGTCATCGTGGCGGTGGGTAAGAGCATTGTCATCTCTTTCCTCCTCAGCTCTTTACTCCTCAGAGCTTTTTCTTCGCATCTGAGACGGTAAGAGGAACACATACATACACAATGAATAGATTGCTCACCGCTGACATTTTATTGAAATATTAACCTTACTGTTTGAAGCATGATGTTTCAACACAGTCACTTGTAGAAATAATAGAAACTGATGGTTAGAAATCTCACTTTTCTGGAAACTCAATGTCATCGATGGTGTCAGGAAGTGGCACACCTCTGGTCTCAGGCAACAGCAAGACCAAAGCTCCAGCCAGAAACGCAAGGGCCCCTGTGTTGTACAACACAAAGAAATCACCATCAGCATATGAGTGCCTGCTTGTATCTAGAAAACATTCCCTAAACAGCTGTGCTTGAGGCTACATTAGACAAAAGTATTAGTTTCAAGCTCAAGATATTGAGATACTGGTACAGTACATGATTCAACTTCTTACAGCGTTGCCGTGTCAAAATATTACCGACCCATGTGTATAATCATCTTCTAACATTGTAATTAGGTACCAAAGATGATGAGTGGCAGCTCCAGCCAGATGGCAGCCAGTCTGTAGAGAAGGAACGGGGCCACGATGCCTCCGATGTCACACAGAGTGGAGCACACAGACACACCCAGGTTCCTGAGGATGGAAACAACTGTCGCTGTCTGGAATTTCAGCTTTAAACTAAACTTTCTGTTTTGCGTAATGTCAGTATTCAGGAAAGGATTTTAATAGAAAAAAATAAATAGCTTCTATTCCTCAGGTCATTGATAAGTCATTGGAAATGGATGCCATTTTGTTTTCTTCAAATTTTGAATTGTTACTTCAGTTTACTTCCTGAATTGACTGCCTTCAAAAGCCCTGCGGGTTACTCTTACCTGACAAACGTAGGGTACAATTCAGTGTTCACAAACACCACCATCTCAAAAGCCATGGTGATGCCCAACCGGCCTATGCAGGCCACCGCTGTTTTGAACCAGAACATGGCTGTATGTGCGAGAAAGAACAATGAGAGAAAAGTGTAACACAAATTCAACCAGGCAGGTCATTGCCATTTGACATCAACGTTATCGTAGACTCACTCTCGGGGATCATGGCAGTAATGAAGCAGGCTGCTCCAGCTACAATGTTGGCTGTGGCAAAGGGAAGACGCCGTCCGATACGATCGATGGTAAAGAGGATGAGGAAGGCAGCAGGGAATTCCACCAGACCAGAGATGAGAAAGTCAATGTAAACATTTCCTCCCAGGATTCCTAGACGCATGATAAGACCCTGGTAGACGACAGCACTAGTGAACCTGGAAGAAAGACACCAGTTATTTACTGAGGGGTCTACGGTGGCTGTAAAGGAATTTTTATAGTTGTGAGCTGTGACTAATACGGCTATTAAAGTTCCAGTAATGTTCTTGCTGTTTGTCGAATAGATTTTACCAGTTGAAACTAAGGATGAAGGTGTGTTTTCTCATTTTTGGAGTTCTGATTAGGTCCATGAACGAGGCGGTTGAGGTATTGGCATTGTCGTCTCTCATCATCTGTAAGTACAGTAGTATTATGTAAGTTACAACCTACTTTACCATGAAATGGAATATTTGAGCATCTGTAAGATACAATGGCCAAATGTGAGGCATTTTAAACTACATTTCAGTTACTCATTTCAGCCGTAATTTCTCACCTCAATGTTCTTGGAGAGGGTTTTCTTGTTTTCTTTCGCTATTGCCTCAGTGATCTCCACAGCTTTCTTTGCATTGTGCTGAGAGAGAAGCCATCTTGGAGACTCCGGGATAAACCTGGAAGCCAGAACAAAAAACTCATTATAAAAAGCTTGAAGACATGAAACATAAACTTAAATATACCTGAATATCTACAGTATGAGGCAGTTCCAGGTCTTACCAGTAGTAGGACAGGAAGAGGATATAAGGTGCAGTGATGACCACCTGCAACCAGCGCCAGTCTGTGATGAAGTAGGAGATGAGGGGCAGGATGAGAATTCCAACACTGAAGAACATCTGGTAGACGACTCCCACAGTCCTCCTGTACTCTACTCCTACCAGCTCAGTGACTGAGGAGAGGGGAGAGAAGCAGGGCATGAGGACAGGACCCCAAGAATACATAGGGAAAGTGAGGTAGCTTCTGACATGAAGCTGAAATATCTCCACAAGAGCAAAACTACAACTTGAAATGTAAATATTACAACTACAATATGTAAAACTACAACTTGAAATATAAAATTACAATTTTAGACATTGTTTAAGTAAGTAATGTTGTCTTACTCAGAACATATCCAGCCACCCAGCCTCCCTTGACACCAAAGCCATATAATGCTCGGAAGACCAGCATGGATACCCAATTTGGAGACCATGCCACAAGAATTCCAAAAATCCCATTCAAGAGGTTGGACACCAAGAAGCTCGCCTTTCTGCCAAATCTAAAATGAAAGAGAAGAAGGTAAATACGGGGATGTAAATTCAAATTTCATGTTTCCATCTCCATACAGTATTTCAGAGGTTTACTTCTTTCATCCAGGGTTCAGTCTTTTAGCAAGTCCATTCCCTTCACTTTGCTGTTTTTAAGTCCTTCTAAAAGTCAGTAAGACATCTGCACTGGTGGGATCTTCTGTCTGACCATCCACATAGACTTCCTTACCTGTCAGCTAGGTATCCAATGGCTATGCTCCCTATGAAGAAGCCCACGTTGAGTGTAGCCTGGTACATGTCCACCACCCAGGCATCAGCACACACCAGGTCAAACTGAAATGAACAAATACCTTGTCATTTACTGCCATCTTAATCTGTTCTTTGTTCTGACATCCAATTTAAACTAAATGTCTTGAACATTTTCAGGAATACTTCATGGAGTTCTCACCTCTGTCACAAAGGACTGTCTCCCCTTGTAGTCATACTCCCATCCTTCCTTGCAGGAGGTCATGGGAGCTTTGCTGCGAAGGGTGTCAGTGAGGTCAGAATCTGGGTTGTCACATGTCAGACCCGTAGCATTCCAGTCCAGTTCATACTGCTCACACTGGCTGTGGACCAACACTCCTGAGGTGTTAACCACCGGGACCGTGATCTTTCTAGTGTCCATCAGGTTCCAGCCACAGCTCTTCCGGATCTGACTCACCCCTGAGTCTCGGCACCAATGCTCTGGGGTGAACCCTTGGAATACAATACCTACGTAAACACCGGCCCATGGCATGGAGACCATGCATAGCAGGGCAAAGATACGCTTCTGCGATCGGCCGAACTTGCCCGCCTCCTCTAGGATGTCATCAAAAGTGTATGAGTACATGGTAGCAGTTCCTTCGGTCTCAAAGACATTTGTGACTGCAGAGGGACCTGCGCAGGGTTTTTAACTGTGTGAAGACATCAAGGGTCCAACAGAGAAGTTGACCTTCGACCTACCAGTGACCAACAACGCATTTAGACATGTTCACTAGAGCAGGCTACAGACATGGGGAACTTTGAACATCATTTTAGAATGATTAGCTTTTGGTTTTTGGGAAAGTTTCCAATCCAATTACATATTCACTGATGGTCCATCACAAACCACAAAGGATATCCATCAGTTTTTCATTGTTACATTATACACTGCTCAAAAAAATAAAGGGAACACTTAAACAACACAATGTAACTCCAAGTCAATCACACTTCTGTGAAATCAAACTGTTCACTTAGGAAGCAACACTGATTGACAATACATTTCACATGCTGTTGTGCAAATGGAATAGACAACAGGTGGAAATTATAGGCAATTAGCAAGACACCCCCAATAAAGGAGTGGTTCTGCAGGTGGGGACCACAGACCACTTCTCAGTTCCTATGCTTCCTGGCTGATGTTTTGGTCACTTTTGAATGCTGGCGGTGCTTTCACTCTAGTGGTAGCATGAGACGGAGTCTACAACCCACACAAGTGGCTCAGGTAGTGCAGCTCATCCAGGGTGGCACATCAATGTGAGCTGTGGCAAGAAGGTTTGCTGTGTCTGTCAGCGTAGTGTCCAGAGCATGGAGGCGCTACCAGGAGACAGGCCAGTACATCAGGAGACGTGGAGGAGGCCGTAGGAGGGCAACAACCCAGCAGCAGGACCGCTACCTCCGCCTTTGTGCAAGGAGGAAAATTGACCTCCAGCAGGCCACAAATGTGCATGTGTCTGCTCAAACGGTCAGAAGCAGACTCCATGAGGCTGGTATGAGGGCCAGACGTCCACAGGTGGGGTTTGTGCTTACAGCCCAACACCGTGCAGGTGTTGGCGGATGCTTTAGTCCAGGTCTGGGAGGAGATCCCTCAGGAGACCATTCTTCACCTCATCAGGAGCATGCCCAGGCATTGTAGGGAGGTCATACAGGCACGTGGAGGCCACACACACTACTGAGCCTCATTTTGACTTGTTTTAAGGACATTACATAAAAGTTGGATCAGCCTGTGTGGTTTTCCACTTTAATTTTGAGTGTGACTCCAAATGCAGACCTCCATGGGTTGATACATTTGATTTCCAATCACAATTTATGTGTGATTTTGTTATCAGCACTTTCAACTATGTAAAGAAAAAAATATTTAATAAGAATATTTCATTCATTCAGATCTAGGATTTGTTATTTTAGTGTTCCCTTTATTTTTTTGAGCAGTGTACATTAGTTTTTATACTTCTCTTTGTTTACTTGCTTGATTACCTGGTCTTGGGGAGTTTTAGAAGCAACAGCAATGTAGGCCCACCTCAAGTATGCCATGTGAGGCCTCAGTGATTTATTACAATAGGGAAACGTGTAGTGACTTAGAAACAAACAGTACTGGTGTACAGTACAGAGACTTCTGAGGTTCTGTTTAATACATGCATCAATGTGTTGAGGTCAAATGGTTGACCTTCAAAAAATCTCCACAATCCTGGAAGTGATTAATTATTTTACTCTTTAAACGGTCAGACAGCTGATCTCTTTATTTATTAAAATAATGCAATATTTTTTTTTTTTACATTTGAGATATGAAAAACAGAAAAATGCAGTAAAACACATTTGAGAACATAACATACAAGAACAAAATCACCTCATCAGAATGGAGCTCAAGGAGCCCCTTCCCCATGTGTCGTACCCAAATAAATGAACCAAGCAGACGTGCTTTGGTGCTTACAGCAGAGCTAGACATGATGCAACAAGCATTACTCGTTGCATCATTACCACACAGGATGACTTTCTATCGCTCCAGAGAAGGTACAGTAGCAAGTGCTCTTTCCCCTTATCAAAGCACCCTTGTGCAGTTATGTCACAAATTCAATTCATGATCTTGGAGGTGTGGAAACATGAAAATAAATACAAAATGTGATAAAAAAATAATAATTTAAACATGGAAAATATGGTGAAGCTTTTTCTTCTTCTGCGGGGAGGACCACCTCGGCAAAACTGTTCTATTAATAACGTGTACAAACCTTAATACCCTGAAAGGTGAACCATCACTTTTTGGATAAGGCCGCTATGTGGCCGGCCGTTTGCTACGGTGTGAATATTAGCTCTCCATCTTGAAGTCTGACTTGAAGTCCAGTCCAAGAGAGAGAACTTTGTCAAAGAATCATATAGTCAGACTTGTTAGTGAGGTGAGTTCCACTTCAAAAGCATTTTCTCATTACTGTTCTGTACCACTGACATTTATGAGACATTGTCCCAACTAAAGATACATGAGAGTAGAATTAGTGACTGCCTGTGTACACATGGTTTGTGTACTGGTGTGTGTGTGTGTGTGTGTATATGCCAACTGATAAATGCTAAATTCATTTCAAGTAATCCATACATTGAGCTCCAAAAGTATTGAGACAGTGTTACACTTTGTTGTTTTGTCTCTGTAAACTTTGGATTTGAAATGATACAATGACTATGAGGTTAAAGTGCAGACTGTCAGCTTTAATTTGAGGGTATTTTCCCAAATACCATAACCCCAAGACATGCTAACCTCTCACCATTACAATAACAGGGAAGGTTAGCATTTTTTGGGGGTATAATTTGTCTTTATTCACGATCCTGTCAAGACTCTCAATAATCATGGTAGTATCCACATTAAATGTAGAAGTGTTGAGAAAGATATTCTATTCTTACTTACAATAAAAGTGACTCCAAAATACATTATTACCATTCATTTCTATTGGGCAAAAAAAATATCTGAAACACAACCAAAACAAACCGCAAACGCATCCAACAAGTTTGCAGGGCCATCGTGTGCTAGGAATATGGGACTAAACACTAAACTTTTGAATACTTTAATGCACACAAGTGAATATGTCACAATATTTTTGGTCCCCTAAAATGGGGGGACTATGTACAAAAAGTGCAGTAACTTCTAAATGTGCTGGAATACTTGGCTAAAACAACAACAAACATGTGTCCCAATACTTCGTAGCTCACTGTATTTTCCTAGAAAAATACTCACACTGCGATTGCTGCTGTAACCCCATTCCATGGAGGGCCGGGTGCCTACGGACTTTCGCTGTCTCCCTTGTACTTGATAATTAAGGTCACTAATTAGTAAAGAACTCCCCTCGCCTGGTTGTCTAGGTCTTTATTGAAAGGAAAAACCCAGACACGAGGCCCTCAATGGAATGAGTTTGACACCCCTGCAGTAGAGACTGCATGGGATAGAGACTGCATGGGATAGAGACTGCTGGGAAAGGGACTGCATGGGATAGAGACTGCATGGGATAGAGACTGCATGGGATAGATACTGCTGGGAAAGAGACTGCATGCGATAGAGACTGCATGGGATAGATACTGCTGGGAAAGAGACTGCATGGGATAGAGACTGCATGGGATAGAGACTGCATGGGATAGAGACTGCATGGGAAAGAGACTGCATGGGATAGAGACTGCATGGGATAGATACTGCATGGGATAGATACTGCTGGGAAAGAGACTGCATGGGATAGAGACTGCATGGGATAGAGACTGCATGGGATAGATACTGCTGGGAAAGAGACTGCATGGGATAGAGACTGCATGGGATAGAGACTGCATGGGATAGATACTGCATGGGATAGAGACTGCATGGGATAGAGACTGCATGGGATAGAGACTGCATGGGATAGAGACTACATGGGATAGATACTGCTGGGAAAGACTGAAAGGGGATCTCAAGCTCACAAGTACATTTAATCATGGCACTACAGCTTTCCTTACTTCCATTTATGAGGGATAGCACATGCAGTTTGACACAAAGGGCAGTTGTAGCTCGACAGAAAATTTCCCTTTTCAAATAAACTTAGGTCATGACTTTGACAAGGCAACATCTAGAACCCTCAAACTCATCTCTGGACCTTGAAGCTAGATCCACTGAATTATTTCATTGTTCCCCTCTAATCAGGGACTCATTTAGACCAGGTGGGTAGAAGAGAAAACCCAGGCTCTGAACTTCATAGGGTAAGAGTTGAATAGCCCTGCTCTAGAAGCAGAGTTAATGTTTAGCACTTAACAGATACAGCAACTAGCTGTGCCTGTGATGCATATTTGGTGCGCAAGTACAAAACCCCATAATGATTTGAAGATCTCTGAATAATATAACCTAACAATCACATTAACCATTGCTATGATTCATGAAATGAGCACCACAGTATCCAGTCCCTTTTCCCCACCAATAACTTAAGAGGTTTTTCATGCCCAAACCTTGCAAGGTTAGCAGTATAGAGATTCAACGTGAAAAATCAGTCCACAAAATTAATTTAAAATGTGAATAAGTGATTCTCTGGAAAATGCAAGTGACACATTTTAAATCCATATATGCACAGTGTCTTCAGAAGGTATTCATAACCCTTGACTTCTTCCACATTCTGTTGTGTTACAGCCTGAATTTTAAATTGAGACTGTGTCACTGGCCTACATACAATACAAAATGTCAAAGTGGAATTATGTTTTTAGAAATGTTTACGACTAATTAAATATAAAAGCAGAAACGTTGAGTCAATAAGTTTTCATTTTCCATATTACATTCCCTTTGTGATTCTTCTGAAGAAGGCCATTGAAGGCCGAAACGTCAATCTTTTTAAACTTGTCCAATAAAACTCTGTATCGCACATTTCCCTGTCCAATTAGAGTATGTATTTCATTTTCCAAAAATGTACAAAAATTTCTAAAAACATGTTTTCACTTGATCATTATGGGGTATTGTGTATTTTTAATCCATTTTGAATTGAGGCTGTAACAACAAAATGTGGAATAAATCAAGGGGCATGAATACTTTCTGAAGGCAATTTATAACATTACCTATGTACATCAACTAAATCAAATAGCCCAAATACAATTATTTGATGAAAACACCATTTGTCATCAGGAAGGAATCAACTTTCTTTTGAAGAGGGGACAAAAACAAATCTGCTTTTTAAAACTGTAAAACAGCCAACAGACATTCTGCATCGTTTTCTTTAGAAAAAAAACAAGCCTCTAAGGGTTTCTGCTTTCTTGCGTTGTCATCGTTGTGTGGAGACATTCAAAGAGAGAGAAGTGGAAAGGGGGAGGATGGAGAGTCCCTCACACTGTCAGCAGGTCCTCATCGCTGTCATCCTGGGGGTTTTGTTGTTTCCTGTGGGGGGGTCTGTTGTTACGGCAAGGCTTGGCCCTACCCCTCCTGTCCCCGTCCCCCAGGAGCCCCACCAGGTCCTCGTCAATCTCCTCCTCCAACAGGGCACTGCGGAGGGGCCCCGAGGAGCGGGTCCTGGATCCTGAGGAGCGGGTCCTGGATCCTGAGGGCCGCAGGGTGGTCCGGCCACCGAGGACGCAAACCCCGGGGACGGACAAGACCTCCTCCTCGCTGTCCTCCTGCTCGTCCAGGGAAAAGGAGCGTAGGGCGTCGGCATTGACGGGCTTGGTGGTGATGTGGCCGTTTTCCTGGTGCTCCTTCCCAAGTTGGGAGGACATGGCTGGTGCCTCAATCTCCTCCATTAGCCACTCCATCTCATCCTCCCCTCCCTCATCATCCATGTTCACCTGCAGGGACAGACAACACAGACAGGGGTGAGATTTAGCACTGGGAACTCACCACACCAACACCTACAGTCGTGGCCAAAAGTTTTGAGAATGACAAATATTAATTTTCACAAAGTCTGCTGCCTCAGTTTGTATGATGGCAATTTGCATATGTGTGTTATGAATGTTATGAAGAGTGATCAGATGAATTGCAAATAATTACAAAGTCCCTCTTTGCCATGCAAATGAACTGAATCCCACTGCATTTCAGCCCTGCCACAAAAAGGACCAGCTGACATCATGTCAGGGATTCTCTTGCTAACACAGGTGTGAGTGTTGACAAGGACAAGGCTGGAGATCACTCTGTCATGCTGATTGAGTTCGAATAACAGCCTGGTAGCTTAAAAGAAGGGTGGTGCTTGGAATCATTGTTCTTCCTCTGACAACCATGGTTACCTGCAAGGAAACACGTGCCGTCATAATTGCTTTGCACAAAAAGGACTTCACAGGCAAGGATATTGCTGCCAGTAAGATTGCACCTAAATCAACCATTAATCGAGACCTTAGTGCTGCTTTTGTTACCATCAATCACCACATTCTTTTGGAGAGATTGGAAACCCAAATTGGTCTACACGGACAAGTTCTGGCCTGGTTTAGATCTTATCTGTCGGAAAGATATCAGTTTGTCTCTGACAAATCAACTGTACATTTCAGTGTTCCTCAAGGTTCCGTTTTAGGACCACTATTGTTTTCACTATATATACACATTTTACCTCTTGGGGATGTCATTCGAAAACATAATGTTAACTTTCACTGCTATGCGGATGACACACAGCTGTACATTTCGATGAAACATGGTGAAGCCCCAAAATTGCCCTCGCTGGAAGCCTGTGTTTCAGACATAAGGAAGTGGATGGCTGTAAATGTTCTACTTTTAAACTCGGACAAAACAGAGATGCTTGTTCTAGGTCCCAAGAAACAAAGAGATCTTCTGTTGAATCTGACAATTAATCTTGAAGGTTGTACAGTCGTCTCAAATAAAACTGTGAAGGACCTCGGCGTTGCTCTGGACCCTGATCTCTCTTTTGACGAACATATCAAGACTGTTTCAAGGACAGCTTTATCTACGTAACATTGCAAAATCAGAAAGTTTCTGGCCAAAAAAAATCAGAAAAATGAATCCATGCTTTTGTTACTTCTAGGTTATCCGGCTACCCGGATAAAACACTAAATAAACTTAAATAGTGCTAAATACAGCTGCTAGAATCCTGACTAAAATCATATTACTCCAATGCTAGCCTCCCTACACTGACTTCCTGTTAAGGCAAGGGCTGATTTCAAGGTTGTACTGCTAACCTACAAAGCATTACATGGGCTTGTTCCTACCCATCTTTCCGATTTGGTCCTGCCGTACATACCTACACGTACGCTACAGTCACAAGACGCAGGCCTCCTATTGTCCCTAGAATTTCTAAGAAAACAGCTGGAGGCAGAGCTTTCTCCTATAGAGCTCCATTGTTATGGAATGGTCTGCCTACCCATCTCAACCTTTAAGTCTTTACTGAAGACTCATCTCTTCAGTAGGTCCTATGATTGAGTGTAGTCTGGCCCAGGAGTGTGAAGGTGAACTGAACTGGAACTGGAGCAACGAACCGCCCTTGCTGTCTCTGCCTGGCCAGTCCCCTCGCTCCACTGGGATTCTCTGTCTCTAACCCTATTACAGGGGCTGAGTCACTGGCTTACCGGTGCTCTTCCACGCCGTCCCTAGGAGGTGTGTGTCACTTGAGGGGGTTGAGTCACTGGTCACCCTGTCTGGGTTGGCGCGCCCCTCCCCCCCTTGGGTTGTGCCATGGCAGAGATCTTTGTGAGCTATACTCAGCCTTGTCTCAGGATGGTAAGTTGGTGGTTGAAAATATCCTTCCTGTTTGGCCCTGTCCGGGGGTATCATCGGATGGGGCCACAGTGTCTCCTGACGCATCCTGTCTCAGCCTCCAGTATTTATGCTGCAGTAGTTTGTGTCGGGGGGCTAGGGTCAGTTTGTTATATCTGGAGTATTTCTCCAGTCTTATCCGGTGTCCTGTGTGAATTTAAGTATGCTCTCTCTAATTCTCTCTTTCTCTCTCGGAGGAGGACCTGAGCCCTAGGACCATGCCCCAGGACTACCTGGCATGATGACTCCTTGCTGTCCCCAGTCCACCTGGCCGTGCTGCTGCTGCAGTTTCAACTGTTCTGCCTGCGGCTATGGAACCCTGTTCACCGGACGTGCTACCTGTCCCAGACATGCTGTTTTCAACTCTCTATAAACAGCAGGAGCGGTAGAGATACTCTCAATGATCGGCTATGAAAAGCCTACTGACATTTACTCCTGAGGTGTTGACCTGTTGCACCCTCGACAACTACTGTTCTTATTATTATTTGACCATGCTGGTCATTTATGAACATTTGAACATCTTGGCCATGTTCTGTTATAATCTCCACCCGGCACAACCAGAAGAGGACTGGCCATCCCTCATAGGAAGAAACCAGGCTATGTTTTGACCTTTCTAGGGAGTTTTTACTAGCCACCGTGCTTCTACACCAGCATTGCTTGCTGTTTGGGGTTTTAGGCTGGGTTTCTGTACAGCACTGACATATCAGCTGATGTAAGAAGGGCTATATAAATACATTTGATTTGATCAGATTATCAAGAACTTCAAGGAGAGTGGTTCAAATGTTGTGACGAAGGCTTCAGGGCTCCTAAGAATGTCCAGCAAGCGCCAGGACCGTCTCCTAAAGTTGATTCAGCTGCGGGATCGGGGCACCACCAGTACAGAGCTTGCTCAGGAATGACAGCAGGCAGGCTGCACAGTGACGGAAAGACTTTTGGAGGATGGCCTGGTGTCCAGAAGGGCAACAAAGAAGCCAGTTCTCTCCAGGAAAAACATCAGGGAAAGACTGATATTCTGGGGTAAAGTCATTTTCTCTGATGAATCCCCTTTACGATTGTTTGGGGCATCCGGAAACAAGCTTGTCCGGAGAAGACAAGGTGAGCGCTACCATCAGTCCTGTGTCATGCCAACAGTAAAGCATCCTGAGACCATTCATGTGTGGGGTTTCTTCTCAGCCAAGGGAGTGTGCTCACTCACAATTTTGTCTAAGAACACAGCCATGAATAAAGAATGGTACCAACACATCCTCCGAGAGCAACTTCCAACCATCCAGGAACAGTTTGGTGACGAACAATGCCCTTTCCATCATGATGGAGAACCTCGCCATGAAGCAGAAGTGATAACTAAGTGGCTCGGGGAACAAAACATTGATATTTTGGGTCCATGGCCAGGAAACTCCCCAGACCTTAATCCCATTGAGAACTTTTGGTCAATCCTCAAGAGGTGTGTGGACAAACAAAACCTCACAAATTCTGACAAACTCCAAGCATTGATTATGCAAGAATGGGCTGCCATCAGTGTCCCAGAAGTTGATTGACAGCATGCCAGGGCAGATTGCAGAGGCCTTGAAGGGTCTACACTGAAAATATTGACTCTTTGCATCAACTTCATGTAATTGTCAATAAAAGCCTTTGACACTTATGAAATGCTTGTAATTATACCTCCGTTTTTGTTCCATAGTAACATCTGACAAAAATATCTAAAGACACTGAAGCAGCAAACTTTGTGGAAATTAATATGTGTGTCATTCTCAAAACTTTTGGCCACGACTGTACATTGACATAGAATCAATGGCTGTGAAAAAATAAACACTGAATTGAAAGAGAAACTATAGCATACTGCGAGTTAACTTAGGAGCTACACCGGATGTGTAACGTTTGCAGAGCATGCGCCGGCTTATCAAGAGACTCGTACTTCTCTAACTTATGCTTCGGTTCCATTTTCAAGATTTCAAAGTGCAGCTCACGCCTGAGAACAATAGGATAAAGTGGCTCATGCATGCTGCCAGTTCTACATCTATGGAAGTACATAGCTATGTTGGTTTGATTGGTGTACTATAGTATTTATTAACATGCATACCTTTGAGTATTTATAAGAGACAGGATTTCCTCTCCTACAACATCCAGTGATTTTCTGCATCAACAGCTCCCTGGAAACAGAACATTTGAGATTTAGGAAAAGATTAGAGAGGAGCTTTTTCTATATTTTGTTTTCAAACATATAGATTTTGTAATAACAGTACAAACCTGTGGGGAGGAAAAGAATGGTAGGTATCTCTTACCTCCGCTCTCGTTTGTGCAGTAGCAGAACCAGCAGACAGATGGCCACCACAACCAATAGCATGCTCAGGACTGCCCGTCTCCTTCCAGACAAGCCTGTACTGTCCTGCCCTCCATCGTCAGTAGTCTTCTTGGACACGGAGGTTCTGTATGGCACACCAGACAAAATGTCACACCTCTTTACTTTATACAGCATCTTTCTTCCAATTCAATGAATGGAAGAAAGCTTTAAAGTGTAAGATGAAAATCATAGCATTTTTTATAGGACAACTTTAGGTAGTACTTCCTCTGTTTCAAAGCCCTTTCTCCTGTATCGAGACAACTGAACACTACCCTGATGTCCGTGTGTAAAGAGTTGTCGACTCACACTAGACCACAAACAGTGGCGGTGTGCCAGGTAAAGAGGTACTGGCATCCATCCGTCTCCAACAGGAACTCTGGGATGCCCTCTCCTGCTGAGGGGTTACAGTGGAACAAGATGGCCGACGAAACCATCGTGGACTTGTCCCGCCCACACACAGACTCAGATGGGACCAGCACGTCCAGGTTACCATCTGAGTAGAGAGAGAGAGAGAGAGTCCATCTGTCAATCACAAGCAGCTTAATGGAGTGAGCTTGTTGCATTACTTGATTGCCAAGTACTGTATCTTGTGAGTGATGTTGAAATCCGTTTAATCTTCAATAAAACGCAAGGTGAGACACTGAGGACAATCAAAACTATTCTCCAAACCCACTCACACTGTATTACCCAAAAGCCCAGACCACTTTGGAGTAAACCTGTGTCTTGCACGTATGTCTTTTACCTTTGATGTAGTACTTGGCCTTGCTGGAGAAGCCGATCTTCCTCCTGTGGTCTCCATTGATCTTCACCTGGCAAATGTTGGCCCCCAGACACTTGGAGAAGGAGCTGTTGGTGATGCCTGACAGCTGGATGTCATAGATGTACTTGTCCCCGTTGGCGCGGATGTCCCCAGAGGCCTGGTAGAGCCTACAGAGTGGACAGGGGGACAAAAAACCTGGTCTGAGGACGTTTATAAAAGGTTTATTTCATCTTCCCTCTAGTACATTGATAAATGTTTTCTGTTCCCTGTTGCAACCGTAGAGAGGTTCAACTGTGTCCGAGGAGGCCCACTGTTGTTGTGATAGTCAGAACTGCATGAATGCCTATCTGATATAAGAGGCTTTGACCTGTGATCTGCTCTGTCTGGGTTCAGGAAATCCTGATGGGAATCCATTCACAGGCACTCCCGACTTGAGTTTGCATTAATTTAGCAAGTGAGGTCGTTATGTGATTGGATGCAAAGAAGCTTGTTTTGCAATATATAACCTCAATGACCTGAAGAAAAACAGGTTTTTGGCCCAGCACATGAACTTGACTCATAACAGGTTTCAACATAAGATGTTTTAACTCTGGCTGAATGATGGTTCCTGTATGTCAATATCCTCATTAGTGGATCTGAAGGGTGAATGTGATAATTGACCTGGACTGTTGTGACAAAGGGAGTTGATTGAACTGTGTTGGTGATGATGGTGATGAAAGGTTTCACCTGTGGTAGAGGGCCCCCAGGCTGAAGTCGGCCCCTGTATCGGGGACTTTGATGGTTCCATTGACCATCACCACCTCATGTTGTTGAACAGCGCATGCCGCACGCGTCTCCCAGCCCAGCACGAATTCACACGAGGCATCATCCACGCTAGGCACAAAGAGACAGAGAGTGAGAGTGTGTGTGTGTGTGTGTGTGTGTGTGTGTGTGTACTGTATGTGTGTGGTAGAGTGAGAGTTAACAAACATCCTTCAAAGAGTGACAAATGAAAGCATGAGAGATGGAAAAGTTTAACTAGAAAATTAAATATGACCTTTAAGTGGTCAATTTTCAACTTGAACATTCAGTAACTTTTCCTATTGTTATTCAGTTGGATACAGGTTTATTTTGCCCACATGGCTACATCATTTTGCTGGAGGGAGGCCAGTTGGCTTTCCTCTGTAGGAGAGGTAACTTGGTCCCAGATCTGTTTGTGCTGAATAGCCAACAATAATAAAAGTTGGTTATATAAGTCACAAAGAGATCTGGGACAGGGTTACAGGAGAGGAAGCTCTGCTAGGCTAGCTGCTCACAGCTCACTCACCTCAGCAGCTTGGGCTGGCCTATATTAGGACCACATGTCAGCTGGACCACTGTCTTGGCCTGGAGGCCGTTCCCACACACAGTGTCTCCCATAGCGTAGCTCACTAGGATCTTCTTATCTGGGAAAAGGAGGGTTGGTTAAAGTGGATAAGTCTACCAGAACTAATATTACTGGGATCCTTAAAGTGGATAAGTCTACCAGAACTAATATTACTGGGATCCTTAAAGGGAATAAGTCTACCAGGACTAATATTACTGGGTTCCTTAAAGGGGATAAGTCTACCAGGACTAATATTAATGGGTTCCTAACAAAACACACAAACCTAAGAAGAACGTAAGACGTTTCAGTTCATTACACAAACATGCAACTTGAAGTAAGTGTCTATAAGTAAGTAAGTAAGTAAGTATGTAAAACCCACCAGAGACTGCCATTTTCTGGGTGTAGACGAGGCCCAGGGTCTGGGTCTTCCCATCGCTGGTCTTCCGGCACACTGTGGCACCCTCGGGGCAGTCTGGCAGGCCCCCATGGATCCCCTGGCACAGGTTGATGTAATACCTGGAGATAGCAAAATGTTTTCTAGTGCCTAACCACTACTGTGCATGTTCAATCCTTGTCAAGTGGTACAGAGGGAGAGGAAGAAAGGGAGAGGAGGAGAGAGAAAGAGAAGCAGTAGGGAAAAGCTAAACATACGCTGCTTTGTTGTGGCTGAACTTCCACGGCTCGGTGAGAGAGGAGAGGGTGCGCAGGTTGAAGGTTTGGTGCTGGTTCACCAGCTTACACTCCATCTTCTTCGGTGGGCACACAGCCATGGTTTTCCACTGGAAGGTGGCAGCGCAGCCCCCAGTCTCACTCAGCAGCTGTGGGGTGCCATGGCCAGCTGACTGGTCACAGGTGAAGAGGATGGACGACTGCCTCTTCCCTGTCACTGAGACACGACACACAGCAGAGTTGAGCACAGATACGCCCAGGGCCCCTAGGAAACACACACTCAAAATAGTTTCTTTTTTTACACACATTTCAACACAGTCATTACCGTGAACGCAGAATCCCCATTTCTTGTCCTTGTCAAAGTCACTGGTGGTGGCACACCATAGTCTCCCGTCCATCCTGCCCTCGGTTGTACACACCGTATACGACTTCTTCAGGAAGTTGAAGGGAAAAACGCAAACCTCCTCATTCTCAGTCACTGAAATGGAGAAATGGAAACCATATAAGGGCCAAACGAGCTTCCGTTTGAGATACAACACAACAGGCTGATAAACATCAAAGCATTACAGGCTGCACTCTTATGTGACTCCCTATTCCCTATAAGCCACTGCTATACTGGACACTGGTCAAACATTGTGCAATATATGTGGCGTGAAGGTTGTCATTTGACTTGCCAATAGACACCAGGGTGTGGTACTGAGGATAGCCTGTCTAACCTGGAGGGCAGACGTCTCCTCCTCCGTACTGCATGATGACAGCCTGCTCCTCGTGTTTGTAGTCCATAGTCATGGCCTGGCTGATGCCGTAGGAGAACGCTGATCCGCCCGGCGACTGCACACACACTGCACTGTTCTTACAGCTGGGGTCTGCCACCTCACCACACACATTGATCTTATAG
Organism: Oncorhynchus gorbuscha; assembly: GCF_021184085.1. NCBI lineage: Eukaryota > Metazoa > Chordata > Actinopteri > Salmoniformes > Salmonidae > Oncorhynchus > Oncorhynchus gorbuscha. The sequence goes on from NC_060186.1 coordinate 52,274,368, forward strand.
GTCCCTGAGCCGACAGGCACCTGGAGGAGAAAGACAATGGATGAAAAGGCATCATGAAAAATGAATACTTTCCACGTATAGCTATGTAGAACAGAACATGTAGATATGTTGAGGGTAAGAGGTCGCATATATAAAAAGGTCTACGCACCTGAATCTCCCCAGAGAGGGGTGAGAGGTCAAACGTGAACTGCAGCTGAGAGTCTGTCAGGGTGCAGCCTTTGGTCTGCGTGGCGTCAGAACAGACAACGGGAGTGGCCCACTCAAACACATACATACACTTGTGCTTCCTGATCATCTGGGGTGAGCCCTGGGGGGGTGGCAGGACAGGACAGGAGAGTGGCTTTAATACCACAAAGACTAAACATGCACAAGCTTTCCAAGACACCAAACCTGATTTTAGAGGAAAACTATTTCAACACAAGAGCAATCAGTGAGAAAACAAGACAATGAGAGGTCTCTAATATACAGACACGTCATCTGTGCCACTGATGTGGTACCGACCAGCTCCAGGCCCCTCTGGCAGGTGAACATGATGGTGGAGGTGTAGTTCTGGGTGGGGTCAGAGGGGCAGGCGGTGGTGCTGTTGAAGGTGATTAAAACCTCATTGGTCACGCTGTTGAACTCCGGACCGGAGGTGATTCGACCAATGTCCTGTTAGCAAGAGAGAGAGACATAGGGAAATATATAATTGAACATGTTGATTTGTAAACACAGACGGAATACTATTGATGAGTGTTCATTTCTGCTGTGTGTGTGTGTGTGTGTATGTGTGCGTGCGCATGTCTCTGTGTTTGTCGACTCACTATGGGGGGCCCTTGGTCGGGGTCCATGCAGACAGTGGCCCCTGGGGGACAGGTGACCCCAGGGATGGGGTTTAGGGGCTGGCAGATGTTGATGTAGAAGTCAGGGGACTGGTCCTTGTCCACCAGGTCCTCGTTGGTGGCTGTGTAGTAGCCCGTCACGTGGATCAGAGGGGTCAAGTCGATTAGGGTAGAGCCGTTCAGGACTGAACACTTGACCTACGGAACACATCACGATTGTGAGACAGACGAGGGGGCTAGCAAGGACAAAAGGCAGGCAGCAAAGTTGATGTTTAAATATTAAAGTCGCTATTACAAAAATGTACAGATATAATACACCTATCATAGTAAACCAATTCTAATGCAAAATTGACAGCTGTTTAAGATTTGTACACCTCTATATGTCAGGTTAAACTCAACATACAAGTAACCTCTAATGGTCTACCATTCAGCAGATGGTGATGTATTCACATAGCCTTTTCTCTTCCACCTCATAGTGGCAACTAACAATAGAGTCATTTACGTAAATAGCACATGAACTACTTTGTTTCGTTAGTCAACACAAACAGTGAGCCTCAGTGATCAGTTACAGTAGATGGGGCCTCTATCTGATGTCTACCACACTGCTACTTTATCAAGCAGCACACTGACTTGTTTGAAATGACTCTACATCAAGGACTCACTGGTTGCCTGATCTGTATGGCATGACTGGTAAGCACGGTTGAAGAAATTCCAGCTAGCGTATCAAAAGGCAAATTGCCATAATGGTTACATCTATCCCATTCTTTCAGATCTACTAAGTTTAAGGGGTAGGAGGCTACGGGTTGTTTTGGAATTGGGAAGCGCCACCGGTCATTACCTGGTGTTCACACACCAAGGGCGTGTGCCAGGAGAAGAAGTGTGTGCACGTGTTCTTGTCCGAGTCCACCAGTACCGGCCCCGTGCTGGCCTCACCGTGGGCCTTGCACACAAAGCTGATGATGCTCTTGTGTGTGAGGGCAGGGTTGGCGGCACACACAGCCCCGCCCTCATAGGTTAGCTCCACCACCTGGTCCAGGTATGACAGCTCCCTGCTGGCCCGCCCGCCACTCAGAGCACTCTTGGTCTCCTTGATACACACACCTGCACACACATCAAAACGACCATAAGTGACCGTCTTCGTTGATACATTTCAAGACAATAGGGACTACATTTTATGCAGAGCCAAAGCTCATTACATAACCCAGCTGCATGAACCACCATCTTCTTGAAAAGTGGGTTTAATCTTTAAACAGCTGTCTTGGGACCCGTGTCTGGTCCATGGCTCGGTGACTGTTAAATGATTGCTGTGGGAATCAGGATTTTACCAGTAAGGGGCAGAGATTTCCCAGCCAAACCAGAGCCTGTGAGATATAACGTTGTTGTACCGGTATCTGGTCCACAGCCTGCGTTGGCTATTTCCCCACACACGTTGAGCCGGAACATCTTCCTAGGGTCCAGGTTGTCGTACACAGTGTAGCCTCCCTCCTGGCTTAGTCCGTTCAGGTCAAAGAGGTGGCCTGGGGTCAGGAGGGCAGCACAGTACAGACAGGTGTCAAAACAAAACAATAGCACATGTAGAAGTTGCTCACTAACTCTTTGCAGTGGCCTGCCTGACTGCACCGAGATCCTACGTTAATCCCATGTTAATCATACTTAATGCAAATACCTTTTCAGAATGGTAACATGGCCTAGTACAGGCAGTGTGACTAACCGGTGACTGGATTGGTGACTCTGCAGTCTCCGTGCTGGGTGCTGTTGAGGGGGCAGGCGGCTGCAGTGAACCACACAAAGGTGTAGACACACTCCTCTATGGCCGTTATCAGTGTAGGCCTCGAGTCCTGGGGCAGGGACGGGAGAAACATGTTCAGTCTACTCAGCCTGTGTTACGTGTGTGTGTGTCTGTGTGTGATGTCTATGATCCCTTACCACTTTGTCCCGGTCACATTTGAAGCGTACAATGGTACTCTTATTCCTCTGTCCACCGGGACACATCTCTCCGTTGGTGTACTTGAGTACCAGGATGTTCTGGTCCCACTGTGGCGCCGACTCGGCCTCTCCCAGACTCACATAGTGTTCCCCGCTCTTCAGACAGGACGCTGCGTTGGACGGACACTTCCAGGAGCCTATAACATGAGGAGAGGAAAGAAATATGTATCCCATGGTTCAGAAGGCGAGCATAATTGCACCACATTCAAACTGAAGACTTTACGAGAAGGTTGATGTTTGTTCACACAAATGGGTCAATTAAAGCTACACAGGAACCACCAGTGTCCTTCATATAACGGATGCTGGTGTTGAGGATAGGCACTTACCCCCCTGTTGCACCAGAGACTTGCAGACGTTGATGTAGTAGCGCTCCTGCTTCCCAGTGCTGGGCTCCACCACCCAGTTTCTGGAGTCCAGGGCCAGAGAAGAGAGGTCGTACGAGTTCCCATTAGAATCTCTGTGTGGGGAAAAATACCGAACAGTCAGTCGGAAATAACTGACAAAGGGGGAACTAGTCATTGTCTGGGAGGAAGAGGAGGTTGTGTTGGGAAGAGAGCTCTGAGAATGGAATAGGACTATCCATACTGGTAGGAGCAGCTGGTAGTCTTGACTGGGATACACGCGAGAGCAGTACGCCAGGTAAACAGGTAGGTGCACTCCGCAGTCTCCTTGATGAACTCTGGCACCCCCTACAGGCAGAAACACCACAACAGCCCAGTAACTCCCACATTCACTTTGGGACGAGCATAGACGTCATATTACACGTTTGCTCTGTAGCTTCACTTCGACTCACAGGGTTCATTTTAGGATGACAGGAGAAGTAGATCTCTGTGGATCTCTGGTAGATCTTGTGGCATGTCTCCCCACCAGTGTAGTTGAGGACGATCTGATCTCCAACATAGCTCAGAGTCTGTGAGGCCAACCCTGTGATGAATAATCAACCAGCCGTTTCTCAGAGGTTTTATCAATTACTACCAAAAGAACATCAACGCTTTATAAAGGAGTTGAACCAACTCAAAGATATTTCTGGACAGATTTACATACCAGCGATTCTGTGGGTGCTGTCTTTCACCTGACAGGCTGACACCTGGTCACTTCCTGTGTCTTTGTGTGTGCAGATCCCTCTCTTAAGCCCCCCGCAGACAGAGAAGTGGTATTGGTACTGGCCACTCTTCACCATGTAGTCCTTCCCTGACAGGGAACTCATGTCAAACATGTAGCCACTTCTGGGGTCCTTGACTTTACAGTTTTCACCTGCAGGAGTCAGGGAGAGGAGAGTTACCTTAAGCACGATGATGACACTGGTGGAGAAAAGTACCAGTCTTAGCCAGAGCCAGGACACTAAACATGGCAGCCTCCTTCTCCAAAACATACCCTGAGCACTGGTGAGAGGACACGCCTCGGAGGTTCTCCAGATGAACACATACTCACAGCCATCTTGACGGTCAAATACAGGAGAGCCCTGTTGGTAAATGAACCAAACATGAAAAATATACCGTACCAGATAAAAGTTTGGACACACCTACTCATTTAAGGGTTTTTCTTTATTTTTACTATTTTCGACATTGTAGAATAATAGTGAAGACATCAACACTATGAAATAACACATATGGAATCATGTAGTAACCAAAAATGTTTTTTTTTTTAAATATTTTTTTTTTGTGGAATTTCTTTCCTTCTTAATGCGTTTGAGCCAATCAGTTGTGTTGTGACAAGGTTGGGGTGGTATACAGAAGACAGCCCTATTTGGAAAAAAGACCACGCCCATATTATGGCAAGAACAGCTCAAATAAGCAAAGAGAAATGACAGTCCATCATTACTTTAAGACATGGTCAGTCAATCCAGAACATTTCAAGAACTTTGAAAGTTTCTTCAAGTGCAGTCGCAAAAACCATCAAGCACTATGATGAAACTGGCTCTCATGAGGACCTCCGCAGGAAAGGAAGACCCAGAGTTATCTCTGCTGCAGAGGATACGTTCATTAGAGTTACCAGCTTCAGAAAATGCAGCCCAAATAAATGCTTCACAGAGTTCAAGTAAAAGACATGTCTCAACATCAACTGTTCTGAGGAGTCTGTGTGAAATCAGGCCTTTGTGGTCAAATTGCTGCAAAGAAACCACTACTAAAGAACACCAATGAGAAAAAGAGACTTACTTGGGCCAAGAAGCACGAGCAATGGACATTAGACCGGTAGAAATCTGTCTTTTGGTCTGATGAGTCCAAATTTGAGAATTTTGGTTCCAACCTCTGTGTCTTTGTGAGACGCAGAGTACTGTAGGTGAATGGATGATCTCCGCTTGTGTGGTTCCCTACCGTGAAGCATGGAGGAAGTGGTGTGATGGTGCTTTGCTGGTGACACTGTCAGTGATTTATTTATAATTCAAGGCACTTAACCAGCATGGCTACCATAGCATTCTGCAGTGGTACGCCATCCCATCTGCTTTGCGCTTAGTGGGACTATCATTTGCTTTTCACTAGGACAATGACCCAACACACCTTCAGGCTGTGTAAGGGCTATTTGACGAAGGAGAGTGACGGAGTGCTGCATCAGACAACCTGGTCTCCACATTCACCAGACCTCAACCCAATTGAGATGGTTTGGGATGAGTTGGACTGCAGAGTGAAGGAAAAGCAGACAACAAGTGCTCAGCATAAAGCCAACAAGTGCTCAGCATAATGGGAACTCCTTCAAGACTGTTGGAAAAGCATTCCAGGTGAAGCTGGTTGAGAGAATGCCAAGAGTGTGCAAAGCTGTCATCAAGGCAAATATATTTTGATTTGTTTAATACTTATTTGGTTACTACATGATTCCATGTGTTAATTCATAGTTTATGATTTTTTAAATCAATAATGACTAATTATGTATACATTTCAATCAGGACTGACTAATCCGGATACTATTATGTTACAGTATAGATTAATGAATTTTAATCCTAGTACTGAATATAATGTGTGTAATTATAATCAAGAATTAGAACAATGACTGTCTGTTCCTTGGTAGAAACTAATGAAATTATCGTCAGACAGGCTAGAATGCTTATTTACACAGGAAGAACTTGGCTTGGTCATAAATGATCTAAATTGGCGGGAGACGATGTAGGAAGGCTTGAGAACTATACTGCCATTGTACCGGAGTGGAGGAGAGACGGGACAGTTCGAAACCTAATGACGTCATTTTCTGTTTATAACCTGTTGTATCATGTATCATGTTCAGTACTCTCGAGAATAAACGCTAGTGCTCGATTTTGAGACTGGTCTCCGTCCATTTTATGCAAATAAGTTTCTTACAAATCCTTAGAAATGGGCTGACTGTATTAATTTAATTGAGTATTAAACAGAGGAATTAAATTCCTCTAACAGTGTCCAAACTTTTGACTGGTACTGTAGGGATTAGGAAGGAACATATATGGTAAATGGGATCAGCAACATCGATAAGTAACATTTCAAACAGATTCTTGCCACTCGACGGCCATAACATGGAAGAGCATTCCCATAGAGAGCAAGTGTTGGTCACTCACAGGGTTGTCGTCACACTGGAAGATGAGACGTGTGGAGTGGTGGCCTTTGTCACAGCGGTCCCCGTTGAGGTAGACGATGCTGATGGAGCCGTCAGAGGCCACCTGGGGGCTGGACTGGATGTAGCCCAGGTTCACACCTTTACCCTCCAAGGTACCACATGCACCCAGGAGAACATCTGCAGACGGAGGAGGACAGTTAGCAAAGGACGGCATTAACACAGACAATACCTCACACACGGAGAGACAAACTAATCGACTCCTTCGTGGTACAAACGTATAAAAAATACAAGACACTCATCTGTTCGTATACAGTCTGACTGAAACACTTAAACACTCTTCTATACTGTACACATGCATGTAGTCAAACGCAAAAGCTGAACATCAATTAATAACGATTGACGGGTGGAACAGCACCCTTTTTATCCTCGTAAAGGCCAAGCGATGATTCATTGCCTTGTCACATAGGCTAATTGCATGCGACTCACCGGGGCATCCCTGGACTGGGGGCAGAGGTTTACACACGTTGATGAAGAAGCGGCGATTCTTGGCCTGCTCAGACGTGTCGATGGCCACCCAGGGACTGTCGTCACTGTCCCTGCTCAGGTGACTCAGGTCATACACGTTACCGTGGGAATCTGAAAGAGTAGAACAACAATCACTCTGTGAATCCAGGATGAGAAGCTGAACAATATCTTTCAATGAATGTGAAGACCCATTTGTATGACCAGACTTTTCTAAAGTGAATAAAATGATATGCCACATTAGAGCCATACTGAAGACATCGATACCGTTTTGAAGAGATTAATACAGGGGTTCTCAAAATTCAAACAATCCCAACCACGTGAAAGAAATATGTCACTAATAGCCCATGTTCACTTTTTTATTTGGGTAGTCAATTGTTAATAATTATAACAGTATTTCTGATTGTCTTCTCACCTCACTATCACATACAGTACGTTTAATGTGGGGCTATGACAGTCAATTGCAAATGAGTCTAACATGTCTCTAATGCCGCGTTCAAAACAACTGGGAACTAGGAAATCTCAGACTTCCGAGCATTCAAGACAACACGTAAAAAACAAGCTCCGGCTGGGAAATATCGTTTTGAATGGTCATCGAACTCGGAATTCCAACTCGGGAACTCGTGCCTTTTTCTAAAGTTCTGACCTGAAGATCACTGATGTCATGATTTGACCTAGATGTCTTGAAAGCACCACTATCTTACCACCACTAATGAGATGGGTGTGCTTGATGCATGTCGCGTCAGAGCTTCTCAAAGTCAGGGGGCGTGGTCAACAGTGGGCACCGCATCTCTGCTGTCACATGCAAACTGAATTGATACTTGGTTTTAATGCAGACCTTAGATCTGAATCCAGCTTCACACAGATATGAGCTGGCGAAGGGTACCATGGGTTTTAACGCTGGGAGGAGGCAGGGTATTATTCCCTTTGAGTCAGGAACCAAAAGTCCTCTGTAGTGACCCGTGAAACCATTGTCTGCAGCAGTCAGTCACATGACAGCTTGAGAGGCCCCACTTGACTTTGCGCTTGAATCGGAATGATTAATCGGTCAAGTTGCGGCCTTTTCCCACCATCTAAGGGCTCTCTATGGTGGAATTGTATATTTTAGATTTCAATACAAAAACAAATCTTAGATTTTGAAGGTTAACCACATTACATTGATTTTGAGATGAATTTTCTTATACAAAATATGTTTTTTGGAACCCACATGGGTTTGCGACCCCTAGTTTGGGAACTGCTGCCTTAACAGTTTTGTTCCTACCAGTGACACGACAGTCCACAGGGGCAGGGATGCATGCCAGGGCTGTGGAAAACTCAAATAAGACATCGTGTGTGACAAGTGTGGACGAGCTGAGCTCCTCTCGGACCAGTTTCAGAGTGCCGAGGTGGGCGTCCTGGTCACAAACAAAACTAATGGTGAAGGTGTCCCTGGTGCCTGGGGGGGGAGAGGGAGGAAACAAGTTAGTGCTCAGACTAAAACATTCATTACCTGACTTTAGTGTCACAACATGCATTTCGTTCAGACTTCCATATTCCAGCAATGTTAATGGAGCCACCAGGGTTAGCCCTTAGTGAGTGATGATGGTTGGATCCAATGAATGTACCTGTAGGCTTGTTCATGTCTCCTTTGTATGTGAGTGTGAGCAGGCCATCAGTAGAGTACTGTAGAGATCTCTCCACTCCCACAGGACCAACAACCAGGCCATTGTCCAGCTCACACCCAGCTACAGGCTTCCCCTGGTCCTTCCCACACTCTGCCACCTCGCCACAGATATTCACCTGGGGGGAAAGCCCGGGGAAATGGATTTGAAAATGCACATTATTCACAATTTCTGCTATTACCCGAGGCCACAACACTGAGAGTGCTTGACTGTGACTTACCACAAAGGTTTTCCCATTGCCTTCAGCCTTGTAGCCAGTCTTGGAGGCCAGAGGAAGCAGATTGAACTCAAAGCCAGTGTTGGGATCCCTCACAGAGCAGGTCTGCCATACAACAGAACGATCAAGAAAAATGATTGATGAGACCTCGGCCAATCTAACAGGTCTTTACAGACATCATGCGCCCATTTCAGGGGAAATGGAAAGAGAGCCTGTGACGCAACTTCCGCTTTTGGCCGTAACAAAGCGAAACTCCATCTTAACTCCTCCACATTTACTGGATTGGTTGAACAGTGAAGAGAACCTCCCCCGACAGTTACTAGAAAGAAACCCCACTCAGGCATTTCTTTTACACCTGCTATGTTAGGTTAGACATCATGACAAACACTATAATGCATCCAGTTGATGTGGAATGTAACAGCTCACCATGTTCTGGTCGTCAGCAGTACTGATGGCACAAGCTGCCCCGGTCTCCCACATGAAGTTGGCAGTACAGTTCCCATAATTAAGGAAACGAGGGCCGGACGACTGCAAATACAGAAAAAGACAGGCACATCGCAGTGTTACAATCCTAGGCAGACATAATGACATAATGACATAAAAGATTCAACTAAATCTGATTTGTTTTTGACACAGGGCCCTAAAAAAAAAAAAATGCCATTCCACTTACCACAAATCCTCTGGAGCAGACCAGGTGGATACGTGTGGTGTAGGTGAGTTTCAGGCCGTCTGAGATGCACTCGGAGCCGTCTGAGTACTCCAGCAGCAGGCGATCCTTTTCCTCGATCACTGGACCCCTCTTAGCCAGGCCCATATTACTGACAGACACCGTTTCAGACAGAATGCCCTGATGACAACAACACAGAGAAAGTCCAGTCACATCGAGCTACAGTCCAGTACTAAGACAGACCCACAGTGGATGGCTACCAGAACCAGAAGATGGATACTACCAACCTTACCTTCAATTTATATCAACAACTAAAATTGTAATAATTTTTTAGGAATAGTCTCTGAACTTTTTAAATACTGTTTATTAAGGAGCTATTGTCAGAAATTGTGAAACTGACGTTCCATGACCCAAACAGTGTTTAGCACACATCCTAGTGTGTGAAACTCATCCTACAGGATATCCAACAGCTCTGACACTAACCTGCTGAGGCTGGTATTTCATCTGGCAGACGGAGGCCTGGCGGTCACAGCCCTGCACGGCATTCAGAGGACGACACACGTTGATGTAGTACTTCCTCAGGTTGTTAGGGTCAGACAGGTCCATGGCCTGCCAGTTCCTCCCTCCACTAGACCGGGAGAGACTGGGAGAGAGGACAGAGAGGAGGGTTACACACATTATTCCTCAAATATTGCTTAATGTCTGCCTTCTACAGATTTAACTAGGACTGGGAGTTTTTCATGACCTGACCAGTACAAATTCTAAGCCGTAGTCATTGACCACGTTTACATGCACACAATATTCCGAATAGTAACTCATATCCCGCTTAAGGTCTTATTCGGGATAAGCGGTTTACATGCACCTTTGATATCCCACTCCCTAGTATCCCTGTATTCATGAATAAACAGAATGTTCCTCATTTAAATTCATATGGATTAAATGGAACAGTAATTGAAATATTTCAGGGAACAGGAGTGGAGAAAATGTGAATGCACATATAACGTGTTATCTTTGACACTTATGCAAGCAGACAGTATTTCAAAACACATCAAATATGCAGCCAAGATAAGACTTCAGGTTATCAAGTAAAGTGTTTCGTTTTCTCAACTTTTCATTTCCATAAAACCGGTCAAACTGTTGACATTTGGACATTTTGCACAGGAACAATCTTTTGCACAACAAAACAATCTGTTTTGGAGCTGTTGCATTCCCTAAATGAAACAGACCAGTGTCAACTAGATCACAAATATATTCATTTTTTTCAAAGTAAGACGTTACTCTGGTGATCACATCTTTATTTAGTCTTCTGGGGGAACAAGTTATGACAGAAGAGAAGCTGCATATATCTAACAAACTATACTGCCCTACCAAGCAAAAAGGCAGTAACTGCTCATAGTGGGGAACTAAGAAAAATGGCTTTTATTTACCTTGGTTTCACATTCACTTTATGCAGTTACTGTTAACATAACCCCCATTTTCTCCAAAACACAATACGAGGCAGGATACTTGTCCACGTGATTAAGCATGTATTTAATGTAGCAAAAATTACTAACTAATTTTCAACCAAATGAGCAGTTACTGCCTTTTTGCTTGGTAGGGCAGTATAGTTGACAAACAAATGGCCTACCAAAAGTAGGAAAACATAATATGGCCTACCAAATGTCGGAAATTATAAGCAGAAACGTTCCTAAATCCAGGGGGAAAGTAGCCAGTAGGCTATACGGTCCAGTACGGAGTATCAAAAAAGTATATTATTATGGTGGATATGCAGTAACTGCGCAAGTAGCCTACTTTAAGTTATTTGTTTGACTTTCAGATTAAAACATCACACAACACCCACACTATGCAAAACAGAGCCTGTTCAGACGGTGAAAAACAAGATGTTTACATGCCACAGTATCCCGTTTAAGATGGCATATCCCAGGCATCTTATCCAGGTTTCTCATAACCAGGATACAAGCCTTTTCAGGTTACTGTAAATGGGATGATGATGAGTAACACGAATAATAATGGGATATTAGTGTGCATGTCAACGTGGTTACTGTCTATACCGGGAGTTTTTCCAGATCAAGCTTTATGGTTCGGGAAGATTCCCGGCTCTAGTCATAACATATCCTTGTGCAGGGGTCTCACCTGGACAGGTCATACTGATCCAGTGTGTTGGGGTCTGTCACCACACACTCATGTGGCCTCTCTGGGCAGGCGTAGGATGTATACCACCTGAAGTTATAGGTGTACTTGTCCTCAACCTGTGAGGATCAATATGTTTATGAAAGTGGTATATTCATGGTAAATGATTTTACAGTTTAATCACCGCATAAGTGAAACCATACGAGGAGCTACTTATTAGAGATTGGATGAGCTCTGTCAGCAGCACATGACAGGACCCAATCAGTACCTGGAACTCAGGCTTGCCGGCGCCGGCCTCTCGGTCACAGAGGAATGAGATCATGGTGGAGCGCAGTGTGTGCTGCACGTTGTTGTACCGAGAGCCGTTGCTGTAGGACAGCTTGATCATCCCGTCATAGTAGGACAGCTGAGAGTTAAACTCCCCCAGGCTCCATGAGTTAGAGCCACTGTAGCAGACAGACACACCAAACAGAAGAACAGAAGCTAAAACATTCAGTCCACCTCAAAACATTTGTCAGAACTCTAAAGCACATTTACAAAGCCCAGATACAAGCTTTTCCTACTACTGTTAGTTGGCATGTCCACCTCCTCTATATTCATAAGGATTTATTTAGTATGATAAAACATGCCTCTGGTCCACCTGACAGGCCCCGGCTTTCAGAGGGCATTTGGCTGCAGTGACAGAGCCACAGACGTTAATGAAGTAGTCATAATCTCCATTGGACATATTGTAAAAGCCTCCTCCAGGTTTAGACAAGGGGGACAGGTCAAATGAGAATCCTGTAGAGAGAAGACAAAAGAGAGTGAGAAGTATTATTGCATTAAAACAGCCAATAGTGTATCATATCACCATCGCTGGTAGGCATCTGGGTCCAGTGGGTCAGTATGACCTACCAGCTTGGGGGTCTTCCACCTTGCAGTTGTCCCCGACTGTCCTGGACATAACACAGGCTGCAGCCGTGTACCACTCAAACTCATACACACAGCCATCACTGGACATGTGCCGCATGATGGGAGCACTCTCTAGATCACCTGGATAGGAGGACAGGAGGAGGATTGGTGGGTGGGTGGGGCACACAAAGAAAGTTAGGAGGAGTTGAACAAGTAGACTGAACACTAGCTAGCTCCACTTTCAGGCACTTTCTTGTTCACCTTAAACTCTGCAGCTAACTTACAAGTCTATCTAACACTCACCTGGCCTGCATTTCAGAATCATGATGCTCTTCACTTTCATGTTCTTCCTGCATTCATCTCCCTCTGTGTAGACCAGGCGTATGTCGTTGCTGTCATTTCTTTTTGTCGGGGAGGTGAGGAATTTGCCCAAGCTGATAACTTTGTCTTTTCCTAAAAGAGAGGATTGAATACATGTTAAGGACAACAAATATCTTTGTTTCTCAGATTTGAGGGAACGCTGTGTATAGATTAGCGTCTCAGGGTCCCCCTGTTCTTTCATCATTCAAATGGCTAAACTGATCCTAGATCAGCACTCCAACTCTGAGATGCTTTATGAAAACAGACCCAGATCTTCTCCAGACTTACCCACGGCGCAGATGGCAGCGTCCTCGGGGCATGTACCGGTGGCCCCCTGCTGGAGGACTTTGTGACACACATTGACATAGAAGCGCATTTTGTCTGACTCTGAGGCGTTGGCGTCCACAGCCTCCCAGTTCTGGGCCGACTCAGACTCTGAAAGACAGATAACACCACCAACAGAATGTTACGTGGTTTAACCTCCATATTTAAATGTGTTAGGGCTCGGATCACTTTCACTTCAAGTGTAAAATTGTAAGTCAGGTCCTGGGCATTTACATTGATAAATAATGATGTTCAACACAATGTTTCAGTACTATGTCTGCTACAGCCCCATGCAACATCTCTCTGCGAATAGAGATTAACCAGGACTCCATCTTACCAGGGTAGCGTGTTAAGGGGGACAGGTCATAGTGTTTATACTGGCTGACCCTGCAGAGTAGATCCTCCTCCTCCTCCTCCTCGACACAGGCGGAAGCAGTCTGCCAGTCAAAGTAATAGGTGCAGTCTGTTTCACCAGCGAACACAGGCGAGCCTCTGCCGTCGTTTCCTGTGAATCACACAAATGAGGAAATGAGGAAGAGGAATAATGAGAATGTGATGGATAAGACTTAGGCGAGTGACCTCTACGGAAGAAAGTATTGTTCATTTTTTTTTAAAAGGGCCTTGTTTTCTCCTTAGGCATGCTTTGGGTTATGCTCACCCGCTGTTTTGTTGCACTCAAAGTTGATGATGGTCATGCGCTGAAAGCCAGAGCTGCACCTGCTCCCATCTGGATAGATCAGTGTCAGGTCGCCATCGGAGTACCTGGGATAGAGCGAAACAAAACGTTGAGTAATGTTCCAAATTACAAAGAGAAGGAGAGACAAGCTGAGATGGTGAGAGATGAAGAGGAAATATGTATTCCTATTAAAACAACCTTAGTGTTTGATTGTGGTATCTCCCAGCTATCTTTCTGCTTTGATCTCCCGTTGCTTTGACTTGGCAAGCGGACACATAGTGCGGGTCGACACCGCACACTCCTGCCTTGATTTCTCCGCACACATTCAGGTAGTAGAAATAGTTGTCCTTCCCATCGCTGCTCTTGGCCTCAGCCATATAGGGGTCGTCTGTAGCTACACACACAGAACGTGACACAATGATATTAGTTACGTGTATCTCAACACGTTATCATTCACTGTTAGAGGAACTGGCTTCAACTGTGAATTGAATTAGCCAGAGTCAGTGAGAATTAGAAAGGTCACATGATTATGCATAGCATTGCATTGCGTCGTCAAATGTTTCACAAAGCCTGTGTGTGGGGCTGGGCGGACTCACAGCCAAGGGTGAGGTGGGTGAGGTCTATGTTGATGTCGTGCTGCTTGCTGGTCAGGGTGCAGTTGTGACTCTCTAGATAGTCTCTGTGGCAAGCATACTCCGTCACCCACTCTACCTCATACCTGCAGTTGGACTTGGCTGTCATCTTGGGGTCAGTACCCTGTAATGACAAGGTCAAAGGTCACACACACAACAAAAATTAAGGAGATATTGTACTTTAATACGTGCAGGTTGACATGCGGAGCATACTTCTATTTGATGAATTACCACTATTCTATGTGTTAATTCTGTAGTATGATGCATAGTATGGTTTGATCAATGGATGATCCCACGGGTCAGACACCCAGGTCTCTCTTACCTCCTGCCTGCGTGAGGGGCAGATGAAGGTGATGGTGACAGCAGGGGTGTGGCCGCTGCAGAAGTCCGGCGTGCTGTCCGGGGCTTCCTCGTATCGCAGCCTCAATCTGGCACGGTGAGAAAATGAGAGAAATCAGCCATTCAGAAAGGCAACGCAGCTCTGGGGCCGGTCGATAACCGGTCAGCATGAAGGTCGCACAGCAATTATCAAGCTTGAGGTACGCTAGAGACATAAGATGCTAGCTAGCGGTTAGCATGGTCTTTGTGCGTGGACATGTTAGCATTAGCATGGCTATACCTGTCACTGGATTCCAGCTCTAGCTGGGTGGTGGGTAGGCCCATGCTGAAGGAGCCCTTGCTGGTGGTCAGGCAGGCAGCAGAGCCCGCGGAGCAGAGGCTCCCTGGACGGTCTGGGGAGGAAGCAGAGCCATTTTTGCCACAATACGAAGCAATAAGAAAAACCACTGGCACAAACATCTTCAACTAATCATAAGATAATTACTACTATTAAAGAAACGTACTTAGGCTTCTGCATATGTTAATATAAAAGTGAACTTCATCATCGGAGTCATCCACCAGGTAACCATCTGTGAGTTTGATGAGTGGGTTCAGATCATGCTTTTTCCCATCCGTGTCAAAGACATAGCAGGGGACCTAGACACAGAGTTAAAAAGGTAGAATTACAACATGACAGGAAGAGTTTCCGTGTGTTTTGGCACATAATAGTGGAATGAGTTGATATTTAAATTTAAACACATTTCTTTATTCTTTTTTTTCTCTCTACAGGTAGCCTAGTGGTTAGAGCGTTGGGCCAGTAACCGAAAGGTTGCTAGATCGAATCCACGAACGGACAAGGTAAAAATATGTCGTTCTTCCCCTGAACAAGGCAGTTAACCCATTGTTAACCTAGGCTGTCATTGTAAATAAGAATTTGTTCTTAACCGACTTGCCTAGTGAAATAAAGGTTCAATAATAAATAAAAATACACAAGAGACATCGAGGGACTTCTCCACAGTGGAGAATGTGCCAGTCACAGACTCACCTCCCCCCACACATGGAGACCACTGTGGCCTCACACACTGCCAGACGCGCGTGCCTGCATACAAACCACTAAGAGGTGACACACACACACACACACACATCCTGTTGTGTCCGCTGCACTTCACTATTCAGACATACCTCTTTATCGGGCTTGTATTTATTATTTTTGCAGGCTGCATATGTTCTCCATTCAAAATAATGAACACACTGGGCCACAGTTACAAACTCTGGTGTTCCCTGAGGGGGGGATAAGAGCAAACACAGTTTTAGTTGACATATGACATGACAGTTAGTTTCATCTCCTCTCAACTACAATACATGTGATGACATACAAGGAAGTCACTACTAGAGGAACTGGGCTACCATGATAACTGTTTTTGTTCTGTTGCAAAGCTACCATTCCAGCTATGATCACTGGCAATACTGCAATCACATGGTTACACACCACTGCTTATCAATAGGCAGGCCAGGTATTCATTCTAAAGATATTACATCACTGTATGCTATTTAATATTATGTTTCATTCACGCTTCTGTTTCTAGAGAGAACTTAAAAATGTTCAATAAAAGAGACCACCACAGTATTTGTAGTTTCATTTCACCACCAGACTGACAAAGAACAGACATGCTTTGCGGTTAAAATCCTTCTCAAACTAAACCCACAAGTGTGATCTGACAGGAAAGCAGCTTTCAATACATATCATTTCCACGACTACTCTTCATTTGTAATGACAGGTGCGACTGGGTGACTTTACCATGGTCTTCCCACACTGGAAACTGATGCTGCTCTGGACATTAGTCCCACTACTGCCTGGGCACTTCTCAGTGCTGTTGAAATCTATCACGCTGCTCTCAGTCGCCTTCTTCAAGGACAGATCACCTGGAAATAGAAGTGGATGAGTGAGAAACGCATGCCTCTAAAAACATGCAAACGCTAAAAGATGTAATATAATTGTTTAAGGATTTATTTCAGTAGGCTATACTGAACACTGCACTACCTACAAAACAAACAGTTCACCAAAACCCAGAACTTTCCCAGTGGTTTCTAGCGGATGATTAATACAGATTTCAACTGAATCTGAAGCCTCCACCAACTCCCACAGTCCCTACAGTGGTGGGGTCAAAGCATTACGGCACAGGGTCAGGGAGGTTAAGTAGTCGAGGACATTTTTTCTGCCGAGCTGTCTGGCTGTGTACAGCCCAGAGTGATAAACAGCATGGGAATATGACCCATTGGACAACACTGCCTATCTCTGTCTGGTCTGCCAACAGCCCGGCCCCTGGGCAGGCTCCATACATACAGTTAAACTCCAACTGGAGAGAGAACAGAGCAGAGAGAACCAACTTTATGACCAGTTCTAACCAGTTATTCCCCTCTAACCACATTGGCTGGACTTTCTGTTTCCCAGGGGCAGAATACAGCAAGGACTAACTGCTTTTCATGGCAGAAAACTCCTTCTCGGGGATAGGTGATGAGGTTTAGGGTGCAGCACCAACTGCAAAGCTGTAGGTAACCATGGCTAGTCTATTTAAACATGTTCTACCGCTTGTCCCAGATAGTACTGAATAAACCGATGCCGCTATTAGCTTTTATTGATTGTACTGTAATTTGATTGCAGTGACTGTATCCACCTCTGTGTTATTGAACACGGTCACACTCACACGTTCCATTGTAATCCCCTTACTGCTCGCTGCACCATACTTTATCGCTCATATATATCATCAGATATCTGCCGTGTCATAAACGAAAGCTACTCAGCAGAGCCTGGAGCTGACAATTTGCTACTCAGCTGACCCAGTAACATAAATTACTAGCGGTGACCTAGATTATTTTTTTGTTCAATTTTTATTTATATTTTTTTCCTCAAACCATAACAACCATACATCAACAAAAGACATTGAACAGACGCACCCAAATTTAAACTAAAATCAATGACATCACACCTGCTCAAACCCCACATGTTCCCTCCGCAAGCATACACATCACGCATCTCACAACCACACTCCATCTCATCCTTCCCCTGGAACTTTCCAGTAGTTGTAGCACTCGCTCTCCTTTAAATTGCATTGTTCTATTTTCCTCCGTAGCCCACAATTTTCAATATTTAAATACAACTAAATTTGATTAATCCACTGTTGTAGTGATGGAAGATAATTTGATTCCCAGTTTTTTTAAGTAGAATTTTTTTCAAAATCCTTGACGAGAAAAGTATGGTCTACCCCATCGGGTATCTCAATGCACCCTCATATGCCATGTCTTAAAATATGCAGTTAGAGGGATTAAAAGTAAAACTTGCATTGTAAAACTTCTGACAGTCAACGTTCTAACTCCACCCATAACTTTTAGACTTTATAGCACTCCCAGAAGGCATGAATTATTGAGTCATTGTTAGTTTTACACTTAAGACATGACTCTGCCGTTGTGCTGTAGAATTTGTATAATACATTCTATACATTAGTTATACTGGATTAAGAGTACATTTTCGTTGACTGTAATTTAATTAGTTATGTTCCAACACCCCCTCCATTTTGTGCCTATTTTTAAGTCTTGATTCCAATAGTTTATATATTGTTTTTTTATAAGAGATTGTCAGTTGGATAGGCTCTCTGAAAGGTTTTGTTTATCTTACGTATGATACGAGTAGCTTTATCGGAGCCAAATAAAGATTTCCTCAACATTGCTCTGATGTCCATAAGCTTTCAGGCCAAAATCATGATTTACAACATTTATAGGTGCACTATGCAGAAATTGCTCCACCATTTCCTGGTTGCTAAAATTATAACAGTTTGCCACAAAACCAGCATGCATAGTGTAGAGAATCATTGTACGCTCTAAACTGCTGTGAAATATAGCTTGTGTTCAAAACCGAAAGTAAAAGACGCAAAAAACGAAACACAAGAACGGGAAGCATAGAAATAGCACACATAGAACATATATACTGCTTTTTAGAGTTGCTACAATTACAACGACAGATCAATAACTCACATTTCTGTGTGAATTTGGTCAAGCTGCCCAAAAAGTTGAATATTGAAGCTTTAAATTGTATTACCTATTACCATGTCATTAACGGTTTCTATGCCTTTAGTTTTCCACGTCGGCCAATTTATCGGTAAATTCATAAAAGCTATCCAAGGATGGTTCCATAGGGGTGTGTTTTTAGGGAGTGATATTGGTTCTCGTCAAATCCGTTTCATTATCTTCCATGTTGTTAACTGTGAAGTTGTTAATTATCTTAGCTCCATTCTTTGATAATCTACACGTGAAGAGATTCTGGGGATGAGCATGCGCATCATCAACACATACCCATTGTTAATCTTTAGTGCATTTAACAATACAACACAAGTGAAAACCTTGGGTGGCAATTTGATACAATTGGAAATCTGCAAGGTTAAAACCACCCTCAGATTTAGCCACTTGCAAAACGTTCCTATTTATTGTATGAGTTTTATTTGCCCATTTGAAGTTTGTTATAGTATACTTTTCTAAAGAATGTCTTCATGGGGTAATAAATATACAACTTTGTGAGCCATTCCATTCTAAAAGAGATTTGTTCTACTTGTAAGATTTATCGGGAGGTTATTCCATTTAATTAGATCTGCTTTTGTGTTGTTGAGTAATGGGATAAAGTCATTGTTATATATTTGGTTGTTTGTTGTCCCTTATTAAGCATCCTATGTATTTAATATTTTTTTGTGATCCACTTAAAAGTATTGCTGTAGGTCATGAGTAATTATTTTTCTTATAATATATATGTTTTAATCGCATACATTTTATATCCTGATATTTTAGACTATTTCAAAAATGATTTAACAGGGGGAGGCATTGACTTGACAATATTAGTCACGTATATCAGGAGATTGTTGGCAAATAAGTTTAGTTTATATTCATGCTTACCAATACTGATACCTGTTAAGCTTGGGTCCTGTCTAATTCTTTCTGCAAGTGGTTCAATTGCCAGTGCAAGGGAGAGAGAGGACATGTCGTACCCCTTTCTTAAGCAACTTCATCAGATAATGTATTATTTGCATACATTTTGATTCAGGATATTTAACAAAGATTTTTATGACATGTATTATTTTAGCCGGAAAGTATAATTCTTCCAAATAATGAATGAAAAAGGCCACTCCACTCCCAACACATATTATGCAAGGTCAATTGCCTGCATGGAAGCAACCTGGTAGACTTCAGAGCAAAGCTGTGCGAGAGGATTTCTATGTTCCATGAAGTCACAATCATGTGAACAGGCAGCTGCTTGGGTTCACCTTTAACCTCTGATTATTCCTACACTAAAGACAGGTTAGTCGCTACAGTAGTTATTAGCATTAGATCCCCTTCCTGTCCTACTCTCACAGAGAGATTGTCGAGTTGAGACCATGGTGTCATACCAGCTGCAGGCATTTATCGCATGTAGACTTTAATCATGAGGTCACACGACCCAACTGTTTCTTCCTGAGCGTGACGTAACACTGATTTGTCACTGAGCGAAGATCATGACCAAGTGCCCCGGGCCGGGACGTATAGTCATCATGTTTTGGAATAGTCTAGCCCAGTAGCGCTGTTCTCTGACATGGTCTTCTTACAAATGTACATTCATTCATAAAGGTTCATTTGAGCTTTAAAGAAATGTATGAGTCCATGTAAACCACCAAAGATTTATAGCTGAAAGAGCAAAACCACTTCTCTGAAATGCTTAGCAACATCAGCACTAAAGTGAAGCAAACCTAAGTGCCAATCTGTGTGATTCAATTAGTTTGATATCAGTGCTTCCTCTGTTTACAGCAAAAGCTGAGGATAAGGTGTTTTCAGTTTGAGGATTTTATGACATTCATTACAAATAGTACAGGAAAAGCCAAGCTTCTGTCATCATTGAGGAACAGTCTGATCAGATAAACTCCCAGTAAAAGGCAGCCTGCCTTTTAAGTTGTTTCACTGACCAGACCTTACTCTTGACATTTAATCATTAAAGCATACTTTGTCCTTTATCACAAATTGTGTCTTCGTGGAACAGCACTACACCGACACATCACTGAAACAAACAAACTGAATCAAAGGACATTATGACTTGACTGGCATCTGACTGGAAGCCTTTAAGGCCCACCCTGACAAGGTGCTCATGTTGCTACTGCTGTCCCTTACCGCGTCCTGACAGCAGCATCTCCTACAGTGATCGATTTTCCATCAGAAAAACATTCTGCCTGGTCAGCAGGGCAGCTCGTCAGATGCCAACCTCACTTAATGAACCATCAGCATATCCTCCTGACAGAGCCAGAGCCCTGTACTAGACTTTGGGCCAGTCCTTTAAAGTGCGACCAATTTTGGCGGGAGCAACTACACTACCAGGCAGCCGTATTTGACATGAAACAGGTAGCAGCCCAAGCTGGTCAACAGGCAGAGCCAATTGAGATAGAAATTTAAATTAACACAGCTTACTGCATTGCCAAAAAGGAGATGGCTTTTACAAAATCCAGGCCCATGTTACCCACCCAGAAAAATGATGGATTACAAATCAACCCGGCATATGGAAAGTGTCCTGCAAAAACATTATTGGTACCATCGCGGACACTATACGGGAAGAGGGTTAGTGCCATCTGGGGTCCTTGGGACATCCCTACTCAAAACCCTAACCCTAAAAGCAAGTTGATTAGTTATTCTGAGAGGAGATTAAACATTTATTTAATTATCCAAGTGTAAGTTCTGTCTGCATGTTTCCTTGTTACAACATTCATATTATTACACGGTTTTGTATTGTTAGTTTTATGATTATTAGTTATATTAGCTGAATGCAGTAATGGATAACAGTTTACAGTTGCACTTTTAAATACAATTAAGGTTGTTTTAATCACCTATATAAATATAGTTGCTATTGCACTTTTGAAAAGCCTTGCTCAATCTATAGTTTCTCAATCTTGCTCAATCTATAGTGATGCATTCTATATCATCAAGGTAACAACGGATGACAATTAAGAATGATAGGACAGTCAGTAGGACAGTCAGTAAAATAAAATATTATTATTATACCAGACCAGGAAAAACTCTGGAGCCTTCTAAGGAGCGACAAGGGCCTGTTCCCAGTTGTTCCTGACCAAATCACCTTATCAGGGAAAACTCCTGTCCCTAAATATACTCACCCACTGACTGATTCTTTTGACTGGTGAGGTTGCGGGCACAGACAGCACTACCAGCTCCACATCCTGTGTTAGGTGAGGAATCACAGAGCTTCAGTGTGTATTTCACTTTGCTGTCCCAGTCTATAGCCTCCCATTTGTAACTTGAGCAAAAGTGGAGAGAAAAAAAAAGAAAAAAAAAATCACATTTAGAATTCCTTTGTAAACATTCACAGAATCTCAAAGTTTACACAAAGCACACATTTTACTGTTTAGTTGTCTATGTGTCCTCAAAATATGGACAAAAAAATAATAATCTTCTTGGGGTCCAAACACAACAAATAAAATACATAGCA
This sequence comes from Oncorhynchus gorbuscha, assembly GCF_021184085.1. NCBI lineage: Eukaryota > Metazoa > Chordata > Actinopteri > Salmoniformes > Salmonidae > Oncorhynchus > Oncorhynchus gorbuscha. Next base: position 52,296,596 of record NC_060186.1, read on the forward strand.
CTACATTTACATCACAATTGAGTCATTTAGCAGATGCTCCCATCCAGAGGGACCCACAGCTAGTGCATTCATTTCAAGATAGCCAGGCTCGACAACCACGTATCACTCACTACACAATACAAAATACATAAAAGTGTCTCATAATACCCTGATCAGCCAACTGACTAGAGACACCGCCTTTCTATCAAAACTGCCTTGTCAAAACTGGACCAGGAACTACGCTTGCCTAATAAATCAGACTTTTAATACCAATTGGATCTTGGATACAGTCAAACAATACACTGCAAAATCGTGGGAATGTGCCTTAGAAGATAGAATGTTGAATACAATTACATTTGAACTTACTCTACCGGTTGTCCTTCAGCTTCTCGACATTTGAGACAAGAAATGTCAAGTTCAGTAAGCCTACTGACGCTCTAAAAGGCCGGGTAAACAATATTTTCATGTGGATATTATATTACCTGGCACATGCACAAACCAATGTTAAACACCTGTTAGTATGCATGCATCGCGTGCATGTACATCTTGCGCATCTACCTCCGGTAATGAGCAAACATCTTGATTGCCACATAAATATACCCGCGTTTTGAAGTTGGTTTAATAACCATTTTCCTGTGAATATGTGTCGAATTTCGACTAGCTGAAAGACAATCACCACAGACAATAGACAAACTTCAAATATAATTGTATTCAACATTCGTGTCAGACGTGCGTGGTGTTGCCTACACAATTGAAGACATCGCCACGTTTCGTGACAATGGTTACAACAGATGAGATGGTTACAACAGAGGAGCTGCTGACAATAGGACACACACACACACACACACACACACACACACACACACACACACACACACACACACACACACACACACACACACACACACACACGACAGAGAGAGAGAGAAACATTGTACTGTATCACTCTAAATGCACTGTATAAGCTGCGTTTGTTGCTAAATACACTTTCCATATGCTAAGAAGCTTTATACGCCCTTGTTTATTGCCATGAGAGCGAGCAGTGCCTTACCTGCAGAGGTCTTGGTACCACTGGCTGACATCAGAGCCCGTTGTATCCGAGGGAAATGTCACCAGGACCGTTGTGATCGACACAAGTAACGCTACAACGATTTTCCAAGGCACAGCCTTGTTCCATTTGCACGGCGTGTCCATGCTTTGTATTCAGTATTAGAATCTAGACTCTAGAGCACAATGTCCGACATCATTCAGCAGAAGTCCTCCGGTCGTCGTACAGGAACTAGGTGAATCACATGATAAACTCAACACGCGAAAGAAGACGTCACGTGGTATGACCTTCCATGAGTCATCGTGAAAACGTATATTTGAATTTAGAGCACAACAAATGTCAGGAGGAACAAAAGACAGCCAAATGAAATGGGGTTAAAATCACAAGTCATCTATGCTCTGTTTGTATTCTCAAAGTGCAACAAAATGAATTCTAGACAGTCCATCATCAGCCTTTGATGTTGCGCTGTTACACTTTTTCCATTGTGTTATTTATTCCTACCGTAGAACTAGCCCAACTGGACACTAGATGTCGCTATTACTCCTTATGGACTACCGTAGAACAAACATTTCTACAGAGCGAGATGGCTGAACTGCAATTCAGCCGCAGAGTTTCTAAATCTGTCTTTGATGTAGCTTTAAATGATCCACTGTTTGTTGCGATGAATGATTTTGAGAAACTACTTCCTATCCTAAAATGCACATAGGGCATCGTTTATTTCTGGCGCCAGATGGCGCTTGCACATCCGTGAAATGATCATGTTTACATGCAAACGTCATCAATGACTGCTCCATTTCAACGCCCACGGAGACTACTGTACAGCTGGTAGAGAAATGACTGCGCCGTCGATGGAAGGGGCCGATGTCCATAGGATGGAGCAGAAAAAGTTGGAGTATTTCTCATCCATCAACTCCATGGCCAGGAAAATAATGCAAGAAAGGGAGAACATCAAGGAGAGACATGGATCCGATTGGGAGAAAATGACACCGAATGAACAAGACAGCGCAATCGACAATGGAATGATGGACCCCCATATTAGTGCTCGATATGCTATGCATAGGGTTGACCGAGAAGAAGTCATTTGTTATCCTAAGTTACTCATTCAGACAGGACAGAAAATAGTCCATTTTGGTGACGAGGTAATGTACTTTTATCCCATTTGCATTGGTAGCCACATATATTAATTTGAGAGAATTAGCTACGTTTTCTTGCACGATTCCAGCTAGTTAAAATGACTAAAGTAGCATGCTAGCTAGCCACGACGAATATTTGGGCTGGTGGTAAACTGCTCGACATTTGAGACAGAAATGTCAAGTTCAGTAGGCCTACTAAAAAGTCGGGTAAACAATATTTTCATGTGGATATTATATCACCTGGCACATGCACAAACCAATGTTATAAACACCTGTTAGTATGCGTGCATGTACATATTGCGCATCTACCTCCGGTCATGAGAAAACATCTTGATTGCCACATAAATGTACCCGCGTTTTGAAGTTGGTTTAATAACCATTTCCCGTGGATATGTGTCTAATTTCGACTAGCTGAAAGACCATCACCGTAGACAAAGTTCAAATATAATTGTATTCAACATTCGTGTCAGACGTGCGCTAAAGTAGCATGCTAGCTAGCCACGACGAATATTTGGGCTGGTGGTAAACGTCACACCAACAACACAATGCAAGAGAGTTGGATCTGATGGCAATTATCATCATGGTCTTTGCCTTCTCCATGGGAATAATGATTTATACGATACCATGCGCTGTCTGATTTTGACAAGGCTGGGGAAATATACATTTATGTTGTGCACTCAATTCGCTGGATTATCAAAATATTCAGACCGCCAGGTAGTACAGTCCTATAATCCAGTAATTTGACTGGCAGACTGTTTCTGCATGTGAAGAGTAGTGGTTTATCACGGATCATAACACTTTTACGATAATATCTGTTTTTGTGTTCAATTTCAGGACATAACTTGGCAAGATGAGCACTCTTCCCCATTCTCCTGGGAGACCAAGGTGCGTATGACTGTGTTTTCTTCTATCATTCACAAGATGACCTTAAATTGATGTAGGACTACACATTTTATTTTCTGTCCACATCATCTCCCCTCATTTTACAGAGCCAGTTGGACTTCAACCTGACAACAGGTGAATCGGTGCAGGGCATCTCCTCTTCGACAGCTGATTACAAGCCGAGTAAAGTCACCCAGTGCAGCCAGGTGGGCAAGATGACCCAGAGCAGCAAGGTGTCCAATGGCGAGAGCCTCGGCCTGGGCAGGAAAGAGGAGTCCTCCTCCTTCTGGAAGATCAGTGCTGAAAGATCCAGGCTGGAGGGTGAACAGGCAGACTTCCACTCCCTAACCCCCAGCCAAATCAAGTCCCTGGAGAAGGGGGAGAAGCCACTGCCCTCTTATCTCCGTCAGGAGCCCACCCCCAAGGAGACAGAGGAGACTCCACCACGAGTAACCAAGCAGCGAGCCACCAGGCCGCCTGCGCCTCCTCCTCCTGTACCCATCAGTGTGCCCCCCCTAACAGCCATAAGTGTGACCCCTATGAGCGTGACCCCTACCCCTGCTCCTATCAGTGTGTCATCCACAGTGGCTGGCTGGGAGCGTGCTCAGAGCACCCTCCCCTCAGTCAGCAACACAGTGGAGGAAGTCTTCACTTCAGGGCTGGCCAACAAATCCCCGGGGCTGCCCACCAAGTCCCCTGCCCGCTCAGGCAACACTGCCAGAGACCGAGAGGAAAAGGCTGCTGCTCAGACTGAGTCGCAACTGGCAACCAGTCCCACCTTCGCTCAGGTGAGTTTCTGGAACAACCTATTGTGAGCGTCCACTGAATGACTAAAATGTAAATGTTAAAACTGATGAAACATATTTTGATCCAGAAAAAGTGGCAACAGCACTTACCTGTGTATTAGCAGTCTAATTACTCTGCTAACAACATGGAAATAACATGTTACATAATACATTTACTTCAAGTTGTGTGCTCAGTTCTAATTGAGGTTTCCTATTTTCTCTTACCAGTTTAATACCAGCAGTAACCTCCTGAAGACCGGATTTGACTTTCTTGACAACTGGTAACAGCAGCTTCAAGCAACACAATTTGAGTGACTGGATCAACTCAACACTAGAAGGACCCTTGTGATGACCATTTTATGGAAAGCCAACTATTCAACTGACCATGTCTATTTATCTTAAAATGGCTTGTTATGGCATATCTCACTACATGCGTGCTTTTGTTTCCCCACTGCCAGAACCCCCACCTTTCAACTGTTTCTCTACCTTTATTACTCAGACCTTGTATTAGTGCTAAGCATTACAGTAGTGTACACTAATGAGAAGCACTCAAATTGGTATGTTTAGGTAAGCCAGCATGTTAAGTGATTTATACCACTTGCAATGTAGATCTACAACCATTTTACAATACTAGAGAGTACTATTTTACTGAATTTTGTATGTAAACTATATTCATTGTATCATAAAATGCTATATTGCACTCATGCATTTGAAAACACAGATTCAAAGCAAATAAATTCAATGGAACCAGGTCATTGTTCAGGGATGAAGTTATTTTTAGACACGGTGACAATATCAGTCCACCATGTTGCAGCAGAACTTGTGGGTTCAGTTGAGAGAATCTCTAAATCCACAAATAGAGGATCAACTGTGAACTATCAATTATTGCAAAGGGCAAACGTTTCAACAGAACTTCCCTTGCCCTGATTAAATCGTGATGTAAAACCAGCAAAACATCAGATCTATAGGTACTTTATATCTATTGGTCAAGTTCCTCCAATCAGAAGTATATACTGTCAAAGACATGCAGACGGAGGATACTGCAAATCCATTTTAATTTTTAAAAATTGTACTGAGTTATTCTCTCACAGCAATCTGAACATTTCAGTTAAGCCACACACCCAGCCCTTTCAGTGTCTGGCTGTAGCCACATCCTAGCAGACCTAGCTAGCTCATATCCAAGTCCCGGGGCCTGTGGAATGTAAACTGATTTGTGTGGCATTTTAACTGGCGTTCCTCATGTCTGCCATGGCTTCAGCACATACATTGACTCTCATTTCCCCTGCAATTTAATCACCACAACCCTGCCTCTATGATTTATTTCCATTGGCAAAGCCTCAAAGGTTAGCCCTAATAAGACCATTAAAAGTGGACTGTAGGAACATGTGTGCCACCAAAGGTCCTTCTCTGTAAAAGTACACTTAATACAAAGCGTGGAAGTGGGAGGTGATAGGAAAAACAAAGAGATTTCCTGTTGTTGGGGTGGTGCGCTCAGGACAAGTCAGAACGACAGAGTGTGGAGGGAGTGAGATTGAAAAAGAGAGGGCAGGACAGAGGAGGGATACTGAGGAAAAACAACGTTATTACGGAGGAAAATGGGAATAGCAGCCATCCTAGTCACCGTCTTGTGTATGTGTTCACTCAGCTTGAGTGCTTCGGACGGCGACACCAAAGTTGGAGATCCTGTCGATGCAACACCAACTGAGGTGAGTACTCGCTTGCAAATTTTGAGCTAAGACATCAAATCAGTCGAGGTACAGCAGCACCCTGCACATTAACACAAATAGAGTACTGTAACATCTTCGTGATATTGTCATAATTACATGCAAACCCCTAGACTAGTTTTGTGTGTTTTTAACTCGTGTCTCTTTGTGGAATAAGTATAACAATCTCACCATTATAAAGACAATCATCAAAGGAGCAGGAGTATCGGTTCCACGGTTTACTCTTCACTGTTTCGTTCAGATCCCAGAGACTCAGGGGAACCAGGCAAGAGGAGATGTACCGGAGGAGCCAGAGCCAACCAGTCCCGTCTCAGATTTTGACAACACATACAACTATATTTGTACGTCTGCACAAACTCATCAAAAGTATATGCTACACACGGTACAAATGATTGCTGAGTTGTCAGACATTAACGCCTTGCGAGGTCTTCTCTTGCAGTGTCCAGGCTGTCAGCGATGGATCAGGCCATCCACAGGCTGAATGTGGCCCACTATACACTGGACGTGAAGGTGACCCAGCTGGTGGACAGAGTGTCCCAGCTGGACGGCACCATTGGGGAGGTACAGGACACCATGCAACAGATATCCCTCCTCACCAAGGAGAACCGCAAAGAGATTGGCCGCTTGGAGGGTATGTCTTCATATACCTCCCTTTTCCTCTGTTTAGTTGAAATGTTTTACAATGGAATACTGAGAAACAATGACAAAATCATGAAAAAGGAAAGGTGAAATGTTTCCTCCACTTCCTAGGATGTCAGAAGGGCCGGCGGGTAGGGTATAAGTGCTATCTGATCTACCGCACATATGAGACGTACCCAGGTGCAGCTCAGAAGTGCATGGAGCGGGGCGGCAGGATGGCCATGCCTCAGGACAGGAAGGAGCAGGAAGCCCTGGCAGACTACGTCAAGGCTTTCTTCCAGCCAGGGAACTGGCCTGTGTGGCTGGGCATCAATGACCTGCGCTCTGAGGGACTCTACCTGTTTGAGGACAACACACGAGTCACCTACTTCCAGTGGCGCAAGCACTTCCTCTCCAGCCAGCCGGACGGAGGCAAGCGGGAGAACTGTGTGGCCATGGCGTCAGATGATGGGGACTGGTGGGACAACTATTGTGACAGGAACATGTATTACCTCTGTGAGTTTGATGCCTGATCCTTTTTCTTAAAAAGTATCAGAAATGTCAGAAAAACAAATCCAGCCAAGCTTGACAACAACTTTGAGTGGATAGTCTATCATGGGTAGTCATGCGTCTTATATATTTCATGTAAAATCTTTTTTTTAAGCAATAGGGGATGAAGCTGATCGACAAAGAAAATGTTTACTAGCTGATGGTGCTCTTGTTGAATAATAATTCACAACACATTTAACATACTATACACAAGTTAGACAGATGGTGCTCATTAATCCACACTGAAAAAAGAAACATACAGAACTCATTACTCACAGTAAACTAAGCCAGTCTCTTTGGCTGAATACTTTGGATCATATCAATATATTTATTAAAAGGTATCATGATTAAAAGTATACCATTTACTACTGTACTTTTTCACAGTTAGTGTAAACCCAAGAACAGCAACTCATGTGCAATAAAATATTTGAAAAGGCGAATTTTTTTCACATGATCAAGATCTGGATTATTTTTACTCAGTTAATGATTATCCTTAAAAATCATAATTAAGTTCGGAATTCATTTAAATGTCAGTAAACATTAGAATCTACAATCTTATAATTCAGTCAGGAATAATAGCAGTAGCACAGCACTGATCCCTCAGAAGGAAGGGCGGTTGTCATTGGCTTGTGAGTTCCCATCAGACACTGCTCTTCATGAGGTCATGAGTGTGATCAGTGTCTTCATCCACATAAGCCAAGGTGGTGCGCTTCCTCTGAGGGGTCAGAGCCATGTTTACTCAGATGGAGTGAGTCACTACTACATTAGAAGCTGGTAGGACAGCCAACAGATGAGATGGTAGCCACCATCTGTGCTACTTCAGGCCTGTCCATTGGATTCTTGCAGGGATGAGAGAGGATCACTGTCCCGCCTTCATCCAGGACAAAGTCCCCGCCCATCTGAAATCATATTAAAAACGGAGTTAGAATGAGGACATGGATTATACAAACCTATCCCAAAATAATTGGGCATTGTATGGATATTCTTCATGGAAAGAGGAAATATTTTATGTGTTTAATGTATAGCTACTGTAGGTCGTATCTTAAGTAGGATTAAATATGTTCAGTTATATATCTGAATACCTGATAGAAGTCTTCCAGGAAACGTGGTGGGATGTCAGGAAACTCTTGGCCTAACACAACATACTCTGCATACTGAAGCAAGGAGTCGAAATTCATCACATTTGAATAGGAAGATCCCAGGCCAAATGCCTTGTAAATCTGAAACAGAGAATATGTATCCAGTTGTCTAAACATTGGCATAACACTGAGTACATAAAAGCTTTACATTCAACTACCAGAGGTCAATAGGTCATGATCAACCCTGAGTGACCCTCTATAGTGGCGGCACAGCTCTTACCTTCCTCTCTGGGTCAAGCAGCATGTCGTACTTGCAGCCCGTCTGATCTAGCCAAATCTGAGCACCTTCCCGACAGCCAAAGGAGACCACCAGTACCCGAGCTGACTGAGAATCTAGAAGTCCCTGAAAATGAAGGATGGGCATTTGAAAGAATGTCTGTGTTGAGTGCTCTTGTGCAAATCATTTTATGTTCTCAAGTACTCGCTTGTTAGCGTATAAAATGGGTTTGAAATACAAAATAAGTTTATGCTATGCTATCGGTTGTTCCAATTAGGTCTACTGGTTGTTCCGATACACACCTGAAAACGAAATGTAAAATGTTTTCACTGCATTTTACATACTCCAAACAATAAACATCTTAGAGATTGAAATTTTGTCAGTGCTTATTAATTCAACCTGCTAAATAGTTGCATTTGTACATTGAGTACTTTATCATTAGCAATCGAATACAAACCTTGAATCGAGTACTCAAAAATATTTTAGTACTCACGCTCATCCCTACTGAAGATACATAGTACAATAGGGGCACTGACACTAGGCTGCTAGAGGACGTTACAAGTTAAGGGCACTGAAAGAGGGTAGGTGATGTTACATGAAGTCAGAAGCACTGAGAGATGATAGGAGACACGCTCCTCTCAGGTTGACTGACCTGTTGGGTCGCAAGCTCAGCCACGTGCTCGCGTCACGGTAGTCATCCAAAGTGTCGGATCAGGACCAGCAGCAGATTCTCCCCTTTCCCAAAGTACATTCCCAGAGTCACATTCCTGCACAACACAGAGGGTTTGTTTGGGTAATTTCTGTCTAAATAGCAGACACGATTTTCTCTGTAACTTTCTCCTAGTTCTTCAGAGAGGTTATTAAAAATATATATATATATATATATATATATATACACAGTGCCTTGCGAAATTATTCGGCCCCCTTGAACTTTGCGACCTTTTGCCACATTTCAGGCTTCAAACATACAGATATAAAACTGTATTTTTTTGTGAAGAATCAACAATAAGTGGGACACAATCATGAAGTGGAACGACATTTATTGGATATTTCAAACTTTTTTAACAAATCAAAAACTGAAAAATTGGGCGTGCAAAATTATTCAGCCCCCTTAAGTTAATACTTTGTAGCGCCACCTTTTCCTGTGATTACAGCTGTAAGTCGCTTGGGGTATGTCTATCAGTTTTGCACATCGAGAGACTGAAATTTTTCCCCATTCCTCCTTGCAAAACAGCTCGAGCTCAGTGAGGTTGGATGGAGAGCATTTGTGAACAGCAGTTTTCAGTTCTTTCCACAGATTCTCGATTGGTTTCAGGTCTGGACTTTGACTTGGTCATTCTAACACCTGGATATGTTTATTTTTGAACCATTCCATTGTAGATTTTGCTTTATGTTTTGGATCATTGTCTTGTTGGAAGACAAATCTCCGTCCCAGTCTCAGGTCTTCTGCAGACTCCATCAGGTTCTCTTCCAGAATGGTCCTGTATTTGGCTCCATCCATCTTCCCATCAATTTTAACCATCTTCCCTGTCCCTGCTGAAGAAAAGCAGGCCCAAACCATGATGCTGCCACCACCATGTTTGACAGTGGGGATAGGGTGTGTTCACGGTAATGAGCTGTGTTGCTTTTACGCCAAACATAACATTTTGCATTGTTGCCAAAAAGTTCAATTTTGGTTTCATCTGACCAGAGCACCTTCTTCCACATGTTTGGTGTGTCTCCCAGGAGGCTTGTGGCAAACTTCAAACAACACTGTTTATGGATATCTTTAAGAAATGGCTTTCTTATTGCCACTCTTCCATAAAGGCCAGATTTGTGCAATATACGACTGATTGTCGTCCTATGGACAGAGTCTCCCACCTCAGCTGTAGATCTCTGCAGTTCATCCAGAGTGATCATGGGCCTCTTGGCTGCATCTCTGATCAGTCTTCTCCTTGTATGAGCTGAAAGTTGAGGGACGGCCAGGTCTTGGTAGATTTGCAGTGGTCTGATACTCCTTCCATTTCAATATTATCGCTTGCATAGTGCTCCTTGGGATGTTTAAAGCTTGGGAAATCTTTTTGTATCCAAATCCGGCTTTAAACTTCTTCACAACAGTATCTTGGACCTGCCTGGTGTGTTCCTTGTTCTTCATGATGCTCTCTGTGCTTTTAACAGACCTCTGAGACTATCACAATGCAGGTGCATTTATACGGAGACTTGATTACACACAGATGGATTGTATTTATGATCATTAGTCATTTAGGTCAACATTGGATCATTCAGAGATCCTCACTGAACTTCTGGAGAGAGTTTGCTGCACTGAAAGTAAAGGGGCTGAATAATTTTGCACACCCAATTTTTCAGTTTTTGATTTGTTAAAAAAGTTTGAAATATCCAATAAATGTCGTTCCACTTCATGATTGTGTCCCACTTCTTGTTGATTCTTCACAAAAAAATACAGTTCTATATCTTTATGTTTGAAGCCTGAAATGTTGCAAAAGGTCGCAAAGTCCAAGGGGGCCGAATACTTTCGCAAGGCACTGTATATACTTAACAAAAATATAAAACGCAACATGTAAAGTGTTGTCCCCGTGCTACATGAGCAGAAATAAAATATCGAAAAAAATGTCATACGCACAAAAAGCTTATTTCTTGTTTACATCCCTGTTAGTGGGCATTTCTCCTTTAGCAAGATAATCCATCTACCTGACAGGTATGGCATATCAAGCAGCGTATTAAACAGCATGATCATTACACAGGTGCACATTGTGCTAAACAGCATGATCATTACACAGGTGCACATTGTGCTGAGGACAATAAAAGGCCCCTCTAAAAATGTGCAGTTTTGTCACACAACACAACGCCATAGACTCATGTTTTGAGGGAGCGTTGCAATTGGCATGCTGACTGCAGGAATGTCCACCAGAACTGTTGCCAGAGAATTTAATGTTAATTTCTCTACCATAAGTCACCTCCAATGTCGCTTTAGAGAATTTGGCAGTACGTCTAACCAACCTCATAACCGCAGACCATGTGTATGGTGTCGTGTAGACGAGCAGTTTGCTGATGTCACGTTGTGAACAGAGTGCCCCACGGTGTTGGTGGGGTTATGGTATGGGCAGGCATAAGCTATGGACAATGAACACAATTGCATTTTATCAATGGCAATTTGAAGATACAGAGATACCGTAATGAGATCCGGAGGCCCATTGTCGGGCCATTTATCCGCCGCCATCACCCGATGTTTCAGTATAATGCACAGCCCCATGTCGTAAGGATCTGTACACAATTCCTGTACACAATTCCCAGTTCTTCCATGGTCTGCATACTCACCAGAAACCCATTGAGCACGTTCGGGATGCTCTGGATCGACGTGTACAACAGCGTGTCCCAGTTCCCGCCAATATCCAGCAACTTCGCACAGCCAGGCATTTAATATAATAATAATAATATAAATAATATATGCCATTTAGCAGACGCTTTTATCCAAAGCGACTTACAGTCATGTGTGCATACATTCTATGTATGGGTGGTCCCGGGGATCGAACCCACTACCCTGGCGTTACAAGCGCCATGCTCTACCAACTGAGCTACAGAAGGACCACTTAAAAGGAGTGTGACAACATTCCACAGGCCACAATCAACAGCCTGATCAACTCCATGTGAAGGAGATTTGTCATGCTGCATGAAGCAAATGGTGGTCACACCAGATACTGACTGGTTCTGATCCATGCCCCTATCATTTTTAAAGGTATCTGTGACCAGTAGATGCATACCTGTACTCCCATTCATGTGAAATCCATAGATTAGGGCCTAATTTAATAATTTAAATTGACTGATTTCCTTATATGAACTGTAATTCAGTAAAACCTTTGAAATTATTGCATGTTGCATTTATATTTTTGTTCAGTATCACTATGTTCACTATGGTGACTCACTCTCCACTCCTGGCATCTGTGAGGGGTGTATCAGCACTCAGATTCTGTGAAGTTGGGCCTCCTGTGAGCCGTTTGTCACTTGTCTTCAGCTCAGTGTCTATGCGGTCCAGAAAGGCATCCCATTCCTCCTTTAGGAGCAAAAGCACACACACACACATCCTCATGTCTCAAGTCTTTCCAAGGGTACACCTCAACCACATAACAATGGACCATTGTGCAGACTGGAAGACTAACCTCCAACTGCAGGAGCTCCTCTACTTGCTCTTGCACCTTGGCATGGCTGGTGAAATATTGGGAGAGAGAGGTCTGTCAAAGAGGTGTCAGTTTCTTCTAAAAATAACATTTGTTTGTAGATTTGAGTCACACAGTTCTTTGATACTTGATCTTCAAACTCACTGATAAGACTTCTTCCACACGTCTTCAGCGTCAATCCTCTTCTTCACACCAATACTAACAGATGTTAACAAAATTATTCAGCAGAATTGAACCAAAATGACCCCAACCCTCAGTATGTCAGCAAAACAAATGAGGAAAATAAAATGAGGCCAAACTTTTCTAAAATGCACCCACCTGCTGTAGAATTTGGCATCACATCTCTAAAATGCACCCACCTGTTGTAGAAGTTGGTACCACAACCTCTCTAAAATGCACCCAGCTGTTGTAGAAGTTGGTACCACAACCTCTCTAAAATGCACCCACCTGTTGTAGAAGTTGGTACCACAACCTCTCTAAAATGCACCCACCTGTTGTAGAAGTTGGTACCACAACCTCTCTAAAATGCACCCACCTGTTGTAGAAGTTGGTACCACAACCTCTCTAAAATGCACCCACCTGTTGTAGAAGTTGGTACCACAACCTCTCTAAAATGCACCCACCTGTTGTAGAAGTTGGCACCACAACCTCTCTAAAATGCACCCACCTGTTGTAGAAGTTGGCAGCACAAGTCATTAGTCCAAATAAAGTTGTAATTTTATTTGGGACAAAATCTTCAATGGAACCTGTGGAATGACAAAGGAACAATGCAGCCAGCCGATTGTGCAAACGTTAGTGTTGGCAAACGCATGACAGGGCTTAGTTCCCCATTGTTCAATTATTAATCCCTAACACACTTTCCTACTTAAAGAACATGCCCTGTAGGCTACATGTAATGTATCAGTAGATTTCAGGGGAATAATAAATAAAAATTGATGGTAGCAAAATTCACTCTAGTGCTTACAGACACCACACGGTCAATATTAACAGCTATTTATAGTCTACTGCTTTTGCCTTACTTTACAAGTCTGCGTAGGTTACATGCGAGTTGGCTAAATAATGTAACATGATAGGTACAGAAATACTGGTAGTAACGTTATATACTGTACCTGCTGCTTCTTGCTTGCCATTTTCAAGTAGGATTCTTCCCATAGTATTCAAGCCTGTTAAACCATAAATAAGAGTATCCTCTGCCTCACTGATATCTTCAGCCATGTATGGACCCGGTCAGCCTCCTCCAGCAGAGCAGAATCACTAGTGTTGAACTGCTACTGTGCAGCAAGCAAGCAAACCATATCCTTGCTTATCAAACATCACATGACTTGGCTAAAGGACGGTGGTTTACAGTATTTAGGAGCACTTGTGCGACATCTAGCGTGTTGGAAAGGTTAAAAGCAAGCAAGATCATTAAATTAAACATCTTTGTGGGTGATGTGACACAACTGTAAATAAACATGTAATTATCACCTCTGGTTGAATTGAAATAAGAAACAAACCACTCATTTGTCAACCAATTGTATTGAACATACCAATTCCCCAAAATCTCCAGATTTCATTCCTTCAAGATGGGACATATTGCTCACTTAAAAATCCACATTTGAGCTTTAATAAACATAGCTAATTCACCCAGTGCTAAAATAAAATTTAAAAAAATCCCAGCAATTCAGCACAATCGTTGATATGGAAATATTATTAAAAAGTAGTTCTGCCAAAAAAAGACAATGAAGCAGTGATCCCTGTTGTTGTTGTGATCCTCTGGAGCTCATTCAATAAGGACCCATGCAGGCAATGCATATTCTATCCTGTCATTAACAGTAAAAGGGTAAGTGGGGAACATAAACTGAAAACCAAAGCTTGTCCTGACATGAGGTTCTTTAGAGCAATTGAACAAAATCCCCAAAATGAATCCCTGAATGTTTGTTCTAATGTTGTGTCTGTAAGACCATGGTCAAATTATTCAAACATTTGACAAAAAAAAGAAAAGCAACAATGAAAATCACATAGGTCTCAAAATAAACCCAGAGGAATGATATCATGGCACAATGTGTTCTTTTCCCAAAACAAGTTGGACACAACCTGAAACCAACCCTTCCTCGTGCCCTTTTTGGGTCAAGATAAAAACAATTCCAGAAAATGGCAATGGCACAGAGCAACACTGTCCAATATCAACAAGACTAAATAAAAGGATTGCTTCACTTTTCTAAATGTTCAAGTATCCCAAGTGGAACTGCATAGCCCTGAAGTTAAGTTTACATCTTAGAATCTCATCCCACACTTTCTCTGCTTAGACTGAATAGCTGTGAGGGTTGTTAAAAACAGAATTGTGACGATCACAATCGAGAGATTACCTATCATTCAAATTAATGTCATTAGTTACATTTCGTAGCTTTTACATACTAGACACTAGGGTTTTGCTGGTATTGCATACATAGGGCCATACCTGAACAACATGTAATTGCTCTGAATCATTTTTAGACAGACATTGTGCTTTGGGGGTTGAGCTTGGCCAGAGACTATGAGCAGACAGACAGGCCCTTGTTCTCATCAGAAGAAGTGGTGTTAGGACTTCTTTGGACAGTGCGATGTGGAGTCCGTGTTGAGGACCTCAATCATGGTTCTAGTCGTTGGGAAGGTTCCTGCTACTGACGGAAGACTCTGGTACCACACTGGTAGGCTAAGAGAATACATATTTAAAAAATTAATATATACACAGTACCAGTCAAAGGTTTGGACACACCTACTCATTCAAGGGTTTTTCTTATTTTTTCTTATTTTCTACATTGCAGAATAATAGTGAAGACTATGAAATAACACATATGGAATCATGTAGTAAGCAAAATAAAAGTTAATAAATCAAAATATATTTCAGATTCTTCAAAGTAGCCATCCTTTGCCTTGACAGCTTTGCATTTTCTCAACCAGCTTCATGAGGCAGTTAGCAGGAATTCGTTTAAATTAACAGGTGTGACTTGTTAAAAGTTAATTTGTGGAATTAATTTACTTCTTCATGTGTTTGAGCCAATCAGTTGTGTTGTGACAAGGTAGGGGTGGTATACAGAAGATAGCCCTATTTGGTAAAATGCCAAGTCCATATTATGGCAAGAACAGCTCTAATAAGCAAAGAGAACAGTCCACCATTGCGTTAAGACATGAAGGTCAGTCAATCTGGAACATTTCAAGAACTTTGAAAGTTTCTTCAAGTGCAGATGCAAAAACCATCAAGCGCTATGATGAAACTGGCTCTCATGAGGACTGCCACAGGAATGGAAGACTCAAGAGTTACCTCTGCTGCAGAGGATAAGTTCATTAGAGTTAACTGCACCTCAAATTGCAGCCCAAATAAATGCTTCAGAGTTCAGTAACAGACACATCTCAACATTAACTGTTCAGAGGAGACTGTGGGAATCAGGCTTTCATGTTCGAATTGCTGCAAAGAAACCACTACTAAAGGATACCAATAATAAGACTTGCTTGGGCCAAGAAACACAAGCAATGGACAGTAGACCGGTGGAAATTTGTCCTTTGGTCTAATGAGTCCAAATTTGAGATTTTTGGTTCAAACCGCTGTGTCTTTGTGAAATGGCGAGTAGGTGAATGGATGATTCCCGCATGTGTGGTTCCCACCGTGAAGCATGGCGGTGGTGGTGCGATAGTGCTTTGCTGGTGACACAGTCTGATTTATTTAGAATTCCAGCATGGCAACCACAGCATTCTACAGTGACACGACATCCCATCTGGTTTGAGCTTAGTGGGCTTATCAGTGGGACAATGACCCAACACACCTCCATGCTGTGTAAGGGCTATTTGATCAAGAAGAAGAGTGATAGAGTGCTGCATCAGATTTTTTAAATTTAACTAGGCAAGTCAGTTAAGAACAAATCCCTATTTACAATGACGGCCTACCCGGGGAACAATGGGTTAACTACCTTAACTGTTTAGGGGCAGAACAACAGATTTTTTTACTTTGGCAGTTCGGGGATTTTATCCAGCAACCTTTCGGTTACTGGCCCAATGCTCTAACCACTAGGCTACCTGCCGCCCCCAGATGACCTGGCCTCCACAATCCCCCAACCTCAACCCAATTGAGATGGTTTGGGATGAGTTGGACCGCAGAGTGAAGGAAAAGCACCAAACAAGTGCTCAGTATATGTGGGAGCTCCTTCAAGACTGTTGGAAAATCATTCCTTATGAAGCTGGTTGAGAGAATGCCAAGAGAGTGCAGAGCTGTCATCAAGGCAAAGGGTTGCTACTTTGAAGAATCTAAAACATAACATATATTTTGATTTGTTTAACACTTTTTTAGTGACTACATGATTCCATATATGTTATTTTATAGTTTTGATATCTTCACTATTATTCTACAATGTGGAAAATAGTCAAAATAAAGAAAATTAGTAGGTGTCTCCAAACTTTTGACTGGTACTGTATATGGTTATCAATACACATACAAATAAATAATTGGCCAACTTATGTGTTTAAAGGTGATGCAAGTGGATATGCCGAGCTACTCACCTCTTTAAATTCATCCAGTTTTTTGCTGTTTTACTAAAGCTGTCAGAACTGTGTGTTGTCATGGCTTCAAAATCAACCAACTGGAAGAATAAAAAAAATCATAAACAAGGAAAATGCTTAAAAACAGGCTCATTGATAACTACATATAGTATACATGATTATGAATAACACAGTTTCCACCACTGGAAAATGTAATGTATTATAATGACGTGGTGTAAAGTAGAGCAAAACTATTCAGCAATATTACCTTCCCTTTGGGGATTCTGCCTATCACCTCCTTTCCACTGGCCATCAGTGCTCCCATGACAACAGAGTATGCCACAACACTGTAAAGGGAAACGGGGACAAAATATGGAGAAATTAGACAGATTTCATAACTTAAAAAACGTTCACAAAGTAAAATCACAATTCAGACCGAACCAAACTGAAAACTGTGTCGTTACATCATGTCTTGACGGTCACAGCAAAAGAAAATGACTTGGATAACACCTTACCTAGACCCTCTGGAGAGGGGCATGAGATTACAGAAGTAGTAAACCAGGGAGAGAATTAAATTACACACTGCATCTGCATCCTGAAAGAGAGAAAACAAAACCAATTCATACTACAGGGTCCACGTAGAGGTAATATCATTATACAACAATGGGAAACTGATACTGCATGTGGGCCGTCATGATTAAGTCATGTCTGAAGTTTGTTAACTGAATTTTAACTTGGGAGGGATCTACTAAGTCCAATAAGGAACGGAATAATGGACAAGGTTAGGTAGCCTCGTGCAAAACTGTCCGCTCCCAATGTTTCAGGGGTAGAGAGTGAATCTATCAACACGACAAAAGGACAGTTTTGGATTGACATCAGATAGTAGAGCAACATTATTGATGGGATTGTTGAGATGGCAATTCATTTCACAACTGGAAGCCAACACCGACAGTCAGACAAAAGAAAACAGAGGCAATGGAAAACAAGTGATGGAGAGAGAGCATACCCCAAGTTCAGTGGACAGCATGAGAGCCTTGCCCTTGGCAGTCAGGTCTTTATAGATGGACTCAATCTCAGACTGGTACTGCTGAGTGCGTTCCTCTGTGGTCTGGGTCTCCACTGAGAACAGCATGTTGCCCACTCTAAGGCCACACAAATACACACCGTCTCAACAAACACTGTGGTCTGTAACATGGTCCATACAACCGCCGTGGTGCTGTACATCAACATTCATCAAGGGACAGACAACAAGGTGCACTTTAGTGAAAGCTACAGGGTTAGAGCTGAGAAGAAGCTGAATCATAGTATTTCAAGCCTTGCATTCCAAGGTGTCTTAGAAAGCTTGAGCTGAATGACAAAGAATTCATATCGGTTCAAATGATTTAACTAGGCAAGTCAGTTACAATGATGGCCTACACCATAGGGGCTAGGCTGTTTATACACTGCTCAAAAAAATAAAGGGAACACAAACTACACATTGTAACTCCAAGTCAATCACACTTCTGTGAAATCAAACTGTCCACTTAGGAAGCAACACTGATTGACAAATTTCACATGCTGCTGTGCAAATGGAATCGACAACAGGTGGAAATGATAGGCAATTAGCAAGACACCCCCAATAAAGGAGTGGTTCTGCAGGTAGTGACCACAGACCACTTCTCAGTTCCTATGCTTCCTGGCTGATGTTTTGGTCACTTTTGAATGCTGGCGGTGCTTTCACTTTAGTGGTAGCATGAGACGGAGTCTACAACCCACACAAGTGGCTCAGGTAGTGCAGCTCATCCAGGATGGCACATCAATGCGAGCTGTGGCAAGAAGGTTTGCGGTGTCTGTCAGCGTAGTGTCTAGAGCATGGAGGCGCTACCAGGAGACAGGCCAGTACATCAGGAGACGTGGAGGAGGCCGTAGGAGGGCAACAACCCAGCAGCAGGACCGCTACCTCCGCCTTTGTGCAAGGAGGAGCAGGAGGAGCACTGCCCAGAGCCCTGCAAAATGACTTCCATTAGGCCAAAAATGTGGTCAGAAACAGACTCCATGAGGGTGGTATGAGGGTCCGACATCCACAGGTGGGGGTTGTGCTTACAGCCTAACACTGTGCAGGACGTTTGGCATTTGCCAGAGAACACCAAGATTGGCAAATTCGCCATGGCGCCCTGTGCTCTTCACAGATGAAAGCAGGTTCACACTGAGCACATGTGACAGACGTGACAGAGTCTGGAGACGCCGTAGAGAACGTTCTGCTGCCTGCAACATCCTCCAGCATGACCGGTTTGGCGGTGGGTCAGTCATGGTGTGGGGTGGCATTTCTTTGGGGGGCCGCACAGCCCTCCATGTGCTCGCCAGAGGTAGCCTGACTGCCATTAGGTACCGAGATGAGATCCTCAGACCCCTTGTGAGACCATATGCTGGTGCGGTTGGCCCTGGGTTCCTCCTAATGCAAGACAATGCTAGACCTCATGTGGCTGGAGTGTGTCAGCAGTTCCTGCAAGAGGAAGGCATTGATGCTATGGACTGGCCTGCCCGTTCCCCAGACCCGAATCCAATTGAGCACATCTGGGACATCATGTCTCGCTCCATCCACCAACGCCACAATGTACCACAGACTGTCCAGGAGTTGGCGGATGCTTTAGTCCAGGTCTGGGAGGAGATCCCTCAAGAGACCATCCACCACCTCATCAGGAGCATGCCCAGGCATTGTAGGGAGGTCATACAGGCACGTGGAGGCCACACACACTACTGAGCCTCATTTTGACTTGTTTTAAGGACATTACATCAAAGTTGGATCAGCCTGTAGTGTGGTTTTCCACTTTCAAATCCAGACCTCCATGTGTTGATACATTTGATTTCCATTGGTAATTTGTGTGTGATTTTATTGTCAGCACATTCAACTATGTAGAGAAAAAAGTATTTAATAAGAATATTTCATTCATTCAGATCTAGGATGGGTTATTTTAGTGTTCCCTTTATTTTTTTGGCAGTGTATTTCATTTCTCAAGCCCAAATATTTCTTTTTTTGATGATGTTCCACACTTGAGGAATCCTATACCATACGTTTCTCACTGCAGCTCTTGCCTCTTGCAGTTTGTGTTTTTGTTCTGCAACCCCAAATGGACTGATTGTCTGGTTCTTTCCCATCACGGGGCTTTTTGGGAAAGGTAGATTTTATTTCCCTGTTCAACATGGTTTTAGCAAGGAAAGGATTAGTTGTTTCTACTACATAATGTAACTGGAATGCAATGTCAACAAACAGACCTAGAACATTTGTTAAAAAGTTCCCAGACAGAAACATCTGAGCTGTGAATTCAAATGAACAAAAATGTTATTCATTGAAGCACAGGTAACTGCCAAAATAAAGGAAACACCAACATAAAGCGTCTACATAGAGCGTTGGGCCACCACGAGCCGGTGAACAGCTTCACAGCACCTCGGCATAGATTCTACAAGTGTCTGGAACTCTATTGGAGGGTCGCGACACCATTCTTCCACAAGAAATTCCATCATTTGGTGTTTTGTTGATGGTGGTGGAAAACGCTGTCTCGGGCTCCACTCCAGATTCTCCCATTAGTGTTCAATTGGGTTGAGATCTGGTGACTGAAACGGCCATGGATTATGGTTTACATCATTTACATGCTTGTCTAACCATTCAGCGACCACTCGTGCCCTGTGGATGGGGGCATTGTCATGGTAGCCAAAATAATGGCCTGACAAGCATTTTTATACATGACCTTAATCATGTTAATTGCTTAATTAACTCAGGAACCACAGCTGTGTGGAACCACCGGCTTTCAATATTTTTTGTATCCCTCATTTACTCAAGTGTTTACATTATGCTGGCAGTTTTACATGTATTTAACTGCTTTCAACTAACCCAAGTTGACACACCAAACCCTGCCATTTTCACATAATAAATTATGTTCCATGATGGGAAATATTCTCAAATTTCCATTTGATTGGAAAATCTTAGGTAAACCACTGATGGAGGTAGACTATAATGTCAAGAGCTCAGTACTTTATTCATGTATTATAACCAAATAAACTGACCTGTCTCCTGTTATGGTGATTGTGAAGCCGTCATATTCTTTGCCAGGGTCTTTTAGACTGGGCACCTTCGAGTTAACTGTGAAGCCATCTCTCGTTTTACTGTTAAACTGCTTCAGGATAGAAATGGGAAACAGCAGCAAATCAGACATTCTATCAGCGTTGAAACACAAGCCAAGTTGACCTAGATCTCAACTCTGATGTACATGATATCACACACACAACTCAGTAGTTCCTAGATGCTATTCCCATGAATAAGTCAGGCCTCAAACCGAAAACACTATCATACTATTTTGAGGAGTCAATATTTTCTTATCAGGGTGTTGTTTCAGGGCTTGACATTCAGGTAAATTTGCCAGTGGCTCACCAGGACAGCGCCAACTGAAAACTACTGACGCAAATGAAAAAAAAATACTGTCCAGAGTCAAGATCTGACAGGAAAGTGAATGATGCTCCCATAATTTCAATAGCAAGTGATTTTATATTTCATTTGCAGGCTGAGCAAGTAGCCGTATACACAGTTCATACTGGCAAGCCAAATTCAACGACCTACATTTTACATTTCATTGTTGTTACTCTATAGATCCCCGCCCACCCACACCAAAAAACACATTATACAAAAAAAGTATTATTACCACTTGATGAGTATTGCATTTTTAATATCCCTACACAATGTAATTATGCATTGACATTCACATCTATGTTTACATTCTAAAATATGTCAGAATAATGTGGGCATTGACTGACTAAATACAGCAATAGATTATCCTGACACAAACACACTAATGAAGTCTGTCCATGTGGTAGCTTTACTCGGTCTTGCCATTTGAGAAGAGTTATGGAGGGGTTATTGTATCATGTTCTAAAACGAGAAAGCCAAATAAAAACGAGTACCCTTTGTAATTGAACGCTTTGTATGGAAAAGCAAGTTGTGGCCAACATTTGACATTGTCTCCCTTGCTCATAATGCTCGGCTTTACCTTATTAACGAAAGCAACAGACTAGCGCAACACCCGTCAATTGAAACAAACAAAAGCGGCAACATCTCTTAAAAACCGTTCAGAAATTACATCCCGGAATAAGTATATTGCTACAAGTGTCTGGAAGCATATTCAATGATGCCTTCATTGTGCATCGCAAATATTCAACCAAGATTTTAAACTTCAAAAGCCTTGCCTTGGCGTTTACTGGTGTGCTAGATATCATAACTTGGAACATCTTTCCTACCCCTACTGTATCACTGTCGGTCTTTGATGAGCTGCTCCAAACAACCAGCTGTTTGAGAGCTGTGCACTCTCTCTGCCTGACAAATTATCTAGGCTGTGCAACGCACATGTGATAAATCATCAACAAACTAACAGCTTCGGGAATTTAGTTTTTTTGAATCAATTATATAGCCTAGATTAAAAATAGCATTATTACAACAACAAAAAATCACTAGCCCATGTGGGCCACTGACGGGTATTATCAACTGGCCCCGAGGGTTTCCTCAACCCCCCCCCCCCCCCTCCTGTATGTCTAACCCTGTGTTCTTATTACCTTCATTATGGGGAGAAGGTCTTCCACCGTGTTCACATTTTCCAGTGCTTGTCTGACTTCCAGTAGGCCTCTTGGGTTGTATGCCCTGAGGACAATGCATCAGTAGGAAGACAATTTAATCCATTTCAGAATAAGACTGTAACGTAACTAAATGTGGAAAAAGTCAAGGGGTCTGAATACTTTCTGAATGCACTGTATATCACCGTGTAGAAAATATTTCTCTAATAAACAATCTGTATTTTCTTTAAAAGGCACACCTGTGGTAAACCAATATTCTGTCTTTGATGAAATTGAGTATGTTGTCAAAGTAGGCCAAGTATCTTATGTTGATGATTTGTCCTCTGTGGAAACAAACAAATCAGGAAAACCACATAATGAAAAGGAATATCTAAAAATACAACTTGACTCAACAGTTGTGTGTCAGATTTACACAGCGACTATCTTTGAGACGATTTGATGTCATTTTCCTTTAGGTTACCTGATGAGGTTGATATGGTTATTGAACCCTCGGCTGAGACTTCTGGCAGGCATCTGGTCCAGCCACAGAACAGGCTGGTCTGGATCAGCGATCCTTCAGAGGGACAGAATACCACAATGACTTGAAACATGTACCAAACCTCCGACTGACAATACAGAAACAGACAGGGTGGTGATTGACACTGCAGATGGCCCATTGTGGTAATAACATTTTGTTTAAAAAAAAGTTACTATAAAACAATCTCACACCCAAGCCTCACCTCCTCCATTTGACGGCAATATCGAACATGTCTCTCCATTGCATCTGCCTGGTTTTGCCGTTGACTCGCACCTTTGAATTGCTCCAGGTGCGCTGCATAGCCTGCATGACCTCCAGGGTCGCTAGGCCCATGGCTATTGAGGTGAAACACAGCACACATTCAATTTCAGAACATGGAAATATACTGTTATGGAGCTACTGGACTAAAGCCATATGATGGGGTGAGACAATATGTATTCTAGAAAGACCAACATGAACAATAGTTTGTTATGTTGAAATGAGTTCCAGCATGCACATTGTTTTTAACAAAGGACATGTTGTTCAGGGCTGATAGTCACATTGAAACTGACAGAATTACTTCATCTGATTTCAGCCAAGAATGTACAACAGATTTGAGGCTGAACTCAAATGTGCTCGGGATCTCACCCACCTCTGTGTATTCTGCGACTGGGAAGAAATCCCGGTGTGTCGTATTGCATAAGGGCACCAAGGTGATCAGCAGCGCAAATGAGCTTCTGAACTTCAATGTTGTAGCTTTCAAAGTTCTGAGGTAGAACATCCCTACAACGGCAAGGGACGAAAAAAGATCAGTTGGGCAGGTTACAAATGGGTTGAATAGCACAAACACTCAGCAGGTCAAAGTCATCTACTGTAAATGAGCCTGCTCCATTACCCATCAGTCGGCCTATACTACTATTATACTACCTATACCTGGCAGAAAATACTGAACTATGTTCAGCCAGAAGCAGGTTTATATCCCTTTAAACTCACTTAATATGAGGTTGCAGTCCTGGCTGCTCCTCATAGTCCTCTATAAGGAAAGGAAGGTGTTTTGCCCAGTGGTTTTTGAAGTTCCCTGGAAGATCCTGATCAACATTGTATTCTGCCACAGGTTTGTCGAGATGTGAGTGCAAGTAGCGAGAGTATTCTGTGGGGAAGAAATGACATGAGGAAAATTCTAACCATATCTCCATAGGCAAGAAATGATCAAAGACACAACATTCCTCTCCAGGTTGAAATGTTAGTTCGGGAGGTCACTATAGCTGGCTAAACTCCTCGGTGAAGTTAGTTTCTGATGAACTCCACCAAAGGAGTGGAGCTGAGACCAGGCTATGTGGAATTCAACTTAGGCTACATCGACTCGCTCAAGGTCAATACTTACATTTCAATTCTGAAATGCTTACCTTGTACCCATGTTTGTCCTCCGTAGTTGCGTGCCTTTCTTTGTTTGCTGAAATCCACACTTTTTCAATAAACAATCAAATACAACTGCCGACTGTTTGCTCATTGCTGTTGCTCTAAAATGGCAACTCAGCGCAAATGCGGCAATTGAATCTCAACAAGGAAACAGTCGGTGGCTGTATTTGATTAAGGTTTACAGAAAAAGCATGAATTTCAGCAAAGAAAGGCACGCAACTACAGAGGACAAACATAGGTAGTACATAGTAAGGATTTCATATTTTAAATTTCTTTCTTCTTTAAAAAAAAATAATAATTGACCTTGGGTGAATCGATTTTAGGTAAGCTGAATTCCAGAAAGCATGGTCTCTTCTCCACTCCGTTGATGAAGTTCATCAGAAACTTCCTTCACTGTGGAGTTTAGTCAGCTAAGGTCCCTAATGCTACGCTCACCTCGGAGGTATTTCACTTTGAGATATTCCGAGCTTGCCTTCTGGCCCAGCAGAGGGTCATTCAACATGACTTTAGTCTGAGCCTTGATGCCTTCATAGAACTGCCCCATGGACACGTGGCTCAGACCCTTCATGTACTGACATACCTCGTTGTAGGGCTCCAACTGTAGACACCTCTGAAAAACAGAACACAGAGATGTTACACATCAAGTCCAATGACACACATAGGTGTAAGAATTAAAAGACGGAGGGAGGGAACCTCAAATTAACTCTGACTCAAAGTGGATGTCACCTTTTGGTGTTGACTGTGTGAACAGCCTGAGGCTAACAGCTCTAGCCTGGTGAGTCATGACCACACCAAAACACATTCTCCACAGGCAGCCTGGGAAGCACATGACAAAGTCATGCAAGGTGATGTAACAGTAACCGTCATAGTAACGCGTGAGGCCTACTGAGTCGCCACAGCGGGGTTGCTGATGGGACAGTAGGCAAATAGGCAGGGCGTTTACACTGCCAAATGCTATCATGGGGACAGAGAGAGGATATGGAATGATGACGACAGTCAAAGTGTGGCCTACGTGACACGAGTCTGATCAGGGGCACGGCACTGCTGTTCGTTAGACTGCGATGCCATCAACCGCCTGATGCCACAGTGAAAACAAAGCATCAGCAGAATCGCTTGTAACGGCTGGATTGATATTATAAAGGGAGTGGGACAAGTATTGATCCGAGGGGGTTCTCTCGAAGCAGCATGCTTAGAAAAACTGATGCAAATGAGAATCATTTGAATGGCAGGCCAGCCCCACCCTAGCCAGTACTATTGCACATACAGCCCACAGTAAATCAGTCTGTTATCATGAGAGGGGAGATGCAGAATAACTAATTCAGCTGTACTGTAATTGGTAGACTGATATCGAGTCCGGAGAAAAAAGCTGTGCGACGTGGCCATTACCTTGAAGTTGCCGACTGCCTCCTGGAGACTGCCATGGTGGTACAGCATCATGCCTCTCAGCTGCAGAGACTGGATGTGGTTCTGGTTGAGCATCAGGGCTTTCTGGAAGCTCTCCATAGCTGCCTCAAAGTCTCCAAGCTCCCTACAGACAGGACACAGGGATCACTCACTGCATTGGTCCCATGAGTACTAAGGCCCTGACCTTTTCCTGACCAACGATGTGAACTGACCAGGTTGAAACCAAAGCAGGTCATAGAGCCTCCCCACTGTACCTGTAGGCCTGTCCGAGACTTTTGTACGCATCTATGAAGTCAGATTTTAATTTCAGGGCCTCCTTGAATGTTTCGATGGCTTCCTGAATGGGGGACAAGATTGTGTCGTAAACATGCAGTGATTTAACCAAAAACAACGGGCTACACTGGCAGTACTCAAAGTTGAGCAACTATGATTTTCTACAAAAATGTCTATACCTTTAGCATTCCTCTGTGGAAGAATGTTAGACCTTTGTATAGCATGGCAATGGGCTGATTTTTCTTCAGATCCAAAGACTGTTGAAAATCCTCCATAGCTGCCACATAATCCTATTTGGGAAAAAACAAAATCAGAAAACCAACTATGAGAACTTTATATATCAACACCACCAATCAGAGACCCCATATACAGATCATGGTTTGTCAGTCTGACCTCGGCGATAAAGAGCAGAGTTCCTCTGTGTCTGTAGAGGCGAGCGGAGGGCTGGAGCTGGATGGCTCTGGAGAGATCACTCAGAGCCTCACTGATCCTCCCAAGCGGAGAAAGGATCTGCAAGTATATTATTCAAGTAAAACTTGACACACATGAAATCCAAAAGGTCTAATGGTCTAGTAACTAGACTACTTCAAGGCATAGCGTTAATACAACAGCAGTTGCCTCCTGTGTAAGACTTATTTTTAAAGCCTGCTTAAGAGAATAACACTGCCCTCACTCATTTGTAACCATTTTGCATGGGGTGACACAGAAACTTGCCCCATTTAAAAACAGACATGCAATTCAAGCATGATAGTAAATACCAATGAAAACCAATACCCTAACGCAAGATATAACACAAACAGCGGGTTAACCCATGAAGCATTAACAGGCCTAGCATTATCCTCACCTCTGCCCGCTGTTCGTATACCTCAGGGCGGTTGGGCTCCAGAGTGATGACTCGGCTCAACTCGAACAGCGCTAAGTCTGCATTCTTGATGTCCTTCCATAGAAGGAGAAAATAAGAGAGACAGTGTGACCCCTATTGGACACACCAGGACACAAAAAAAGAAGGCCACTCGCAGCCTTCATCAATCACGTCCACAGACAAGAATATATGCTAACTGCTGAGCATTGCAGATTAGATTTTTATTCATGATGTGTCATACTGAAAACATTTGCTGTGAATAAAACTGCTGGTATCAACATTCTGTGAACTAGTATCATGCCGCTGTGATCACTTACCTGCAGACTCTTTTTCCCGTATGCTATCCCTCTCCCGTAGATGGCACTGACGACCTCTGGATCCCCCTAGTAGAGGACAACACACACTGACATGTCCTCCATTGCAAACTGCACAACATATTCAAAGCAGGGAGAAAAGAGGGGAAGTACTGTAACGTAAACAAGGCAACAGTAAACATGTCGTCCCCCACGAATGATGCAATTAGTGACAACAATTCAAAGCAGACTACACTGACAGTAACAAAAGGAGTGCCCGTTATAGCGCCATGAATGTTCTCGTCGATATGAATGTTCTTGCATATGTTGTGTCTTGACAGTGTTTGCAACATGTGTACCAAATGTTGTTACAGTATGATTATCTGTGCCAGACCACGCCCACGTGAATGTTCATTGGTCAATAGCGGCCATGTTATTTTAGGTACTAGTCTGGAAAATATTGCATTGAGAGACCTTTGTCCTTAGATGCCGCATAACAA
The DNA here is from genome assembly GCF_021184085.1 of Oncorhynchus gorbuscha. Classification (NCBI taxonomy): domain Eukaryota; kingdom Metazoa; phylum Chordata; class Actinopteri; order Salmoniformes; family Salmonidae; genus Oncorhynchus; species Oncorhynchus gorbuscha. The sequence continues at coordinate 52,324,175 of NC_060186.1, forward strand.
GTTTCATGCGGATTGGTCATTCTTTGCTAGAAGAGTACCGTTTTAAGTGTTTAAAAAATTCAAAATGGTGGAAAAGCCATCATGGCGGGCCATAGGGGTCCCTGGGGCGCATTTGTTCCTTGTGAGGAGAGGGACCTACATACTGAATTTCATGACTTTATCTCAAATGGGGTGAGGGGCGTGACCTTTCAAAGTTAGCATTTTCAATCGCTTGTTATAGCGCCACCATATGGCCAATCACTGTAATTTATTAAATGCAGGATCTCTACGGCAAGACGCTTCATTCACCCAAGTTTAGTCAAAATCGCACCAGTGCTGTCTGAGAGATTGATTGAGACGAACGGAGACAGATCGCCAGTTCGGGGGCCGATGAAGTCTGTACGTCTGTCTCTCTACTATTAATATATTTGTCTAAACAAAAAAAACATGCATTATTCAAAACTGTCAAGAAGGCCAGACCAAGACATGTACAAAGATGAGAGTTGTAATTCATGCATCTATGAATGTTAACCAACCTGTAGTAACAAGGAGAAGTGTTTGATGGCTTCATCGTACAGGCCATTGCCAATAAGAACATATCCTATAGCTGCAATGAAATGAATAATGAGAGTCAAGCAATGTATAGCTAACACTCCACAAACCAAACTCTTTCAGGAATAACTTCTTACCAAGCTCCTCATTTGTGTTGTGGTTGTCCACTGCAAAAGGGAATCGCTTCTGCTCTATGAACAACTTGGCTTGTCTCTGTTTGAACGAAGACAATGGTAGTTATTCCACTACAATGAGTCAGTCAAACAGAAATGCCCAGGCAAAAGCACTGAGATCTCAGTGAATTTGCTGCATCTCACCAGGATTTTCTCTGCGTTGAGAGAGAAGACAGACTCGCATGGTGGGTTGCTTCCTTCCTCACAGTCTGGGTCCTCCAACTGTAGAATAAAGGACTCTGTAGGGAAATATACACCATCAGACAACAAAGCACCCAGACTGCTGCCAACTTGGTCATTATGGTGACACACACACATAAACTCAGGTGTGATGTTCGGATGTACCGATCCCGTGCAAGTGTTGTTACAAGTGGTCTGCCACTGCGAGGACGATCAACTGTCTGTCCTGTCTCCCTTTAGCGCTGTCTTAGATGTCTCACAGTACAGACATTGCAATTTATTTCCCTGGCCACATCTGCAGTCCTCATGCCTCCTTGCAGCATGCCTAAGGCACATTCACGCAGATGAGCAGGGACCTTGGGCATCTTTCATTTGGTGTTTTTCAGAGTCAGTAGAAAGGCCTCTTTAGTGTCCTAAGTTTTCATAACTTTGACCTTAATTGCCTACCGTCTGTAAGATGTTAGTGTCTTAACGACCGTTCCACAGGTGCATGTTCATTAATTGTTTATGGTTCATTGAACCAGAATGGGAAACAGTGTTTAAACCCTTTACAATGAAGATCTGTGAAGTTATTTGGATTTTTACAAATTATCTTTGAAAGACAGGGTCCTGAAAAGGGGACGTTTCTTTTTTTTGCTGACTGTGTGTGTGTGTGTGTATGTATGTATGTATGTATGTATGTATGTATGTATGTATGTATGTATGTATGTATGTATGTATGTATGTATGTATGTATGTATGTATGTATGTATGTATATGTATGTATATATATATATATATATATATAAAACCACACACACACTAGTTTATTAGGTACAGCCATCTAGTGGGTTGGACCCCTTTTGCCTCCAAAACAGACAGAATTTTTCAGGGCATGGAAATGTTGCTCAATTGGTATCAAGCGACCTAACGCGTGCCAGGAAACATTCCCCACCAGCACTAGCCTGTACTGTTGACACCAGGCAGAATGGGGCCATGGACTCATGCTGCTTAGGCCAAATCCTGACTCCATCAGCATGACGCAACAAGGACCGGGATTCGTCGGACCAGGGCATATGTTTTTCCCTTCCTCATCTGTCCAGTTTGGGTGATCGCATGCCCAGGAGCTGCTTCTTCTTGTTTTTAGCTGATAGGAGTGAAACCTGGTGTGGTCGTCTACTGCAATAGCCCATACGTGACAAGGGCAGACGAATTGTGCGTTCCGAGATGCCGTTTTTCACACCACTGTCGTACTGTTATTTGCCTGTTTGTGGCCAGCATGTTAGCTTGCTTCATTCTTGGCCATTCTCATTCAACGGGCCGTTTTCACCCACAGGACTGCTGCCGACTGGATGTTTTTTGTTTGTCGCACCATTCTTGGTAAACTCTAGACACTGTCATGCGTGTCATCTGTTTCTGAGATACTGGAACCCGGACACCTGGCACCGACGATCATACCAAGCTCAAAGTCGCTTAAGTCACTCGTTTTGTCCAGTCTAACGTTGAATCAAACAGTAACTCAATGCCTATTTTATATAGCAAGCCATGGCCTCGTGACACTGTAGAAGCTAACCATTTTCGTGAACAAGGTGTACCCAATAAACTGGCCCTGAGTGTATAAGGATCAAACATTTGCAGGCTTCAAGGCTTCTTTCTACCTGCAATGAAGGGACTGCTCATCAAATACTAATCCTGTATTGTTGATTGAGTCATAAAAGCCTCAACAAGTTGTGACACTTCAGTGGGAAACCCATAGGATGATCTCATTCATTCATTCAGCTGGATATTATTTATTCATTTGCAAAGTAATTTGATTTTCTTTCGCTACAATGCACATTCCAATACATAACCTGTTCCAACAAAACAATGAATGAGTCAGCGGGAGTTTTGAGGTGCGCTCTGGGTTACGTTCACGCTCACATTGTGTTAACAACTTAGATACATAAGGATATCATAGCACTGCATTATTCGGGGAAACTGGGGACCTTGTCGAAGTACTTTCTGTTAGTCTTGAAAGATTAGTTGCGGGGTCTCTGATTCCACCCTGACCTTTACAATCAAATCCTAACCTCTACGAGTTCTCTCTCGCTTGCTATGTAACTTCCTGTTAACGGGTGCGGAAGAATAGGTTTGGTTAGTTTAGCTAGCTGCCTACACAGCGAGTTACGAGGACGTGGCAAAACTGTGTTAAAAGACCGCTTACCGCAATCCGTTGTGTATTCCTCCCACTCTGACGGAGAGCTGCAACCATGTTTGTGCAGTTCGCTATTGAAGAAAGTGAGTGTAGATAGGTATTCCGTGGAAAATATAGCACGGGATAAGTACAGAAGTGAGAGAGCTACCACAACAACACTGCCAGCAGGTGCCATGTTGTGTTTGATGTGTAGGTGAGGAGCGCTGGAGCTTTGGTAATGTAGTTCCCGTGTTCCTACTCCCCACCGTGAACTGAACTACCAGTCAAACTGTAAACGACTACAACTCCCAATCTATCACGCACAAATTCAGGAAGTCAGGTTTTTCAAGCCTGTTTCTCCATCGTTGCCAACCTAAAACAGAATGGCAAAGCGGTTTAGATGTGTTGAATGCAATAAGGACGCCCACGAGCTTCACAGAGATTACAGTAATGGGATCTTGAAGATAACCATATGTGTGAGTTGACTAGCTGGCTCATGTTGATTTATTGGTTAAGATATTAGCTAGCTAACTGGTGATGCTAGGCTTAGCTAGAAATTAAGCCAAAGGGACCTGTGACTGCCAGCTGTGTAACTTAGCTAGCAGGGTTTCTCTGCGTTTCTATTCATATGATGCCTGATGATGGATTGCTAGCTGAAATGTATATAGACTTAGTGGTTGGGTCTCTACCCTTATAACAGAGTAAACATTAAGCTAGCTATTTAGTTTAGCCATAAAAGCTGGAGAAATGTTTTTTTCTTTAAAAATGTTTTTTTTAACCTTTATTTAACTAGGCAAGTGAGTGCTTGTGGTCTGTCTCTATTTATTTCAGGGATCCTGCCAAAAGCCTGTAGACAAGTACATTGAATATGATCCCGTCATTATTCTGATTGATGCCATTTTATGCAAAACTCAAGCATTCAGACACATTCTGTTCAACACTACATTGAACGTAAGTACAGTAAGACACTGAAAAACTATTCACTAGAGTCAGAGTACAGTGCACGGCTTTAGACAATGTATGCAGCTTCATCTACATCTCGTTGCATTTACTCTGCAGACAGAGGACTCAAGAAATGATGCCATGTCTTGTTGATGGTTTCTTCCACAGATTCACTGGAAGCTGTGTGTGTTTTGCCTGCTGTGTGAGGCCTACCTGAGGTGGTCACAACTTCAGGGATCTGAGCAGAGCAATGACCCTGCAGACATCATTAGATACACCAAGGAATGGGATTTCTATGGCATGTTTGGGGTGGCAGCTCTTGGTGGGTATATAAAGCATGGAAAAAGGACAGTCACATTATTATTATTATTATTATTACTACTACAACTCATGCATTGTCATATGCATGTTTGCTAATGAAATGTTAATAGCAATGTTATAACAATGTTTCCATGTGTAGTGGAAGTGACAAACCCTGCTTTCTTTACACGTTGATTCCATACAAATGACAGTCTTCTGATGGTTTGTACTGATTTCATGTTCATTTGTCCACAGAATTGGGTGCGTTTTCTGTCGGAGTGCTGTCCTTCCTGTGGCTGGTTCAGTGGTTGCTTGGCTTTGACTTTGAACTGAGCTTACTGCTGAAAGCCCTCCTGCTGTCCAGCTATGGCAAAGTCCTGCTCATCCCTGCAGTCATATGGGAGCATGACTACTCCCCGCTCTGCTTCAGCCTCATCAAGCTGTTTGTGCTCACGTCCAACTCTCAAGCCATAAGAGGTACGTTAAACAATTCCTCCATCAGTGTTGCAATGCTCCCATTAGTCACTCTCATCTAGCTCCATCTCTATTCTTGACAATTCAGCGAGGGCTTTGGTGGGGAAACTGATTGAAAAGTTCTCATTTCTCATTATTGATACTAGAATATAACCTATTTCATACGTGACATGACCAAAAGTATGTGGACACCTGCTCATTGAACATCTCATTCCAAAATCATGGGCATTAATATGGAGTTGGTCCCCCCTTTTGCTACTATAACAGCCTCCTCTCGTCTGGGAATGCTTTCCACTAGATGTGTGAACATTGTCTGCGGGACTTTCTTCCATTCAGCCACAAGAGCATTAGTTAGGTTGGCCACTGATGTTGGGTGATTAGGCCTGGCTCGCAGTCGGCATTCCAATTCATCCCAAAGGTGTTCGATGGTGTTGAGGTCAGGACTCAGTCAAGTTCTTCCACACCGATCTCATCAAACCATTTCTCTATGGACCTCGCTTTGTACACGGGAACATTATCATGCTGTAACAGGAAAGGGCCTTACCCAAACTGTTGCCACAAAGTTGGAAGCACAGAATCGTCTAGAATGTCATATGCTGTGTTGTTAAGATTTCCCTTCACTGGAACTAAAGGGCCTTAGCCCGAACCATGAAAAACAGCCCCAGACCATTATTTCACCTCCACCAAACTGTACAATTGGCACTATGCATTGGGACAGGTAGCATTCCCCTGGTGTCCGACAAACCCAGATTCATCCGTCGGACTGCCAGATGGTGAAGCGTGATTCATCACTCCAGAGAACGCATTTCCACTGCTCCATTATCCAATGGCAGCGAGCTTTACACCACTCCAGCCGACACTTGGCATTCTGCATGGTGATACCCCTAATTTGAAGGTGTGTCCACATACTTTTGTATATATAGTGTACAAAAATCACCATAGATATCACATTTTCAATTAAAGGGTAAATGGACGGCTCACAGGGTATTGATTGGGAGGCTAGGAGAACTAGTGTGCACCAGCAGATGGCAGCTCTTACTCCTAGCTTGAATCTATGTTAGAACATGAATTTAGTTGTTCTCTAGAGTTATTAAAATAGGCAGTTTATAAATTGTTCCAAAACTGTCCAAAGCTAATCCATTAATTAACTGGCTTACTCTTGCATTATGCTTTTTTTGTTTTGTTAAACAATCAGCCGTGCAAGGCAAGCATTTGTCTCTGTGTGCCGCTGTGATTTGTCACATTTCACAGGATAATGGCTTATTGGATTTTTGTATCTGTTTATTGCACTGATGGGTTATTCAGTTTCCTGACGATAATGATTAAATGGAACTATTTCTGCAATGGATTGGATAAGGTGATTTAATCATTAGACCCTATTTGTATGGGATTCGTTTTACGGGGGGGGGGGGGACGTTGGGTAATGTAACTCTGTGCACGAGCACAAAACACCACATATGTCATTTTAATCCCATCCAAATCTGCCGTGTCAGTAATTTATGGATGGCAGGAGAGTAACAATTCCAGACAGAATAACCTACTGTTTTTTTGGTCAACTCCAAAGTCCTCTGATAATACTAGTCCCTTGCGAATAGACGTCCCTGTGTTTTGAGAGTAATGTCTGAGTTTGACAGGTGTTGCTCACAGTTTGAGCAAGAAAACAATAACTGATTTGATAAATTGAACAAAGTGCTGCATAGTTTATATATGAACGGCTTACATGTATCAACATTCACAGTGAATGCTTTTATGTACGATGCCTTCAGAAACTATTGAGACCCCTTGACTTTTTCCACATTTTGTTAGGTTACAGCCTTTTCCTAAAATTGATTCAATAGTTTTTTCCCCTCATCAATCTACACACAATACCCCAATGATAAGCAAAAACAGGTTTTTAGACATTTTTGCTAATTTATAAAAAATAAACTGTAATATCACATTTAAATAACTCTTCAGACTCTTTACTCAGTACTTTGTTGAAGCACCTTTGGCAACGATTACAGCCTTGACTTCTTGGGTATGACGCTACAAGCTTGGCACACCTGTATTTGGGGAGTTTCTCTCATTCTTCTCTGCAGATTCTCTCAAGCTCTATCAGTTTGGATAGGGAGCATTGCGGCACATCTATTTTCAGGTCTCTCCAGAGATGTTCGATTGTGTTGAAGTCCGGGCTTTGGCTGGGCCATTCAAGGACATTCAGAGACTTGTCCCGAAGCCACTCCTGTGTTGTCTTTCTGCAGCATGATGCTGCCACCCATGCTTCACCGTAGGGATGGTGCCAGGTTTCCTCCAGACGTAATGCTTGGTATTCAGGCCAAAGAGTTCAATCTTGGTTTCATCAGACCAGAGAATCTTGTTTCTCAAGGTCTGAAAGTCTTTAGATGCCTTTTGGCAAACTCCAAGCAGGCTGTCATGCCTTTTACCGAGGAGTGGCTTCCGTCTGGTCACTACCATAAAGGCCTGAATGGTGGAGTGCTGCAGAAATGGTTGTCCTTCTGGAAGGTTCTCCCATCTCCACTGAGAAACTCTAGAGCTCTGTCATAGTGACCATCAGGTTCTTGGTCACCTCCCTGACCAAGGCCCTTCTCCCCGATTGCTCAGTTTGGCTGAGCGGCCAGCTCCAGAAAGAGTTTTGGTGGTTCCGAACGTCTTCCATTTAAGAATGATCTGTGCCTCGACACAATCCTGTCTGAGCTCTACGGACAATTCCTTCGACCTCATGGCTTGTTTTTTTGCTCTGACAACTGTGGGACCTTTTTATATAGACATGTGTCTGCCTTTCCAAGTCATGTCCAATCTATTGAATTTACCACAGGTGGACTCCAATCAAGTTGTAGAAACATCTCAAGGATGATCAATGGAAATAGGATGCACCTAAGCTCAATTTCGAGTCTCATAGCTCCCGAGTGGCGCAGCGGTCTAAGGCACTGCATCTCAGTGCTAGAGGAATCACTGCAGACCCTGGTTCGATTACAGGCTGTATCACAACCGGCCGTGATTGGGAGTCCCATAGGGCGGCACACAGTTGTCCCAGCGTCGTTAGGGTATGGCCAGCGTAGGTCATCATTGTAAATAAGAATTTGTTCTTAACTGGCTGCCTAGTTAAATAAATAAACAAAAATACAATTAAAAATAAAATCGGAGCAAAGGGTCTGAATACTTATGTAAATAAGATATTTCCAGTTTTTATTTGTAACAAATTTGCAAAAATGTCTATAAACCTGTTTTTGCTTTGTCATTATGGGGTATTGTGTGTAGATTGCTGAGGACTTTAAAAACATTTAAATCCATTTTAGATTTAAGACTGTAACAACAAAATGTGGAAAAAGTCAACGGGTCTGAATACTTTCCGATGTTTTGGGCGTATTAATTGAATACTACCAAATGCATCAGTTAACAAATATTGTGCCTATTAAATGTAACCCTTGCTGTTAATAGATGGCAATGCAGCATACAACTGACCTAAACTTTTGGAAATTATACATTTACTTTTTCATCCATAAAACGCATCTCAAGTGCATGTGCACTGTTTAGCTCACGCCTGAAGCCTGTGGGGCATTTAGGACATCTACTGCAGATCGCTAAAATATCCGAATGATTATGTTCACACTGCCTCAATTCAAATATTATGGCAACACTATACCAATGATGGCTGGTATGGTTTAGAAACTCGGGAACCAAGCTCAAGTTATCAGTGTAGCCCTGTTATATGGCCTGGACCTATTGACATATCTTCACACCTAGAAAAAAAACTCCAGGTTTCCATCGTAACTGTCAATATATTGAAAAGAATTAAGAATTACAGGCTGCAGTTTGGGAAAAAACTAATCCTGTCTGAATCGTCTTCTCGAATAATGGACATTCTGGGTTAATAATTATATAATCAACGTTCTCTGGTAATACAAGTCCCGTGTGAATAGGGCTTTAATCTCATTCATATAAATGTTTTTCTATTCTACACCAAGTAGGAGTTTAACGTGATTCCAAAGATGTTCAGAAAAAGTACTTTTCCTGCATATTGTCATGTTTGTGTCCTTGCAAGACGTGATCATTTTCTCTCCTCTCTTTTCAAGTCATTCTAAACTGCAGCAGAAGGCTCTCCCTAATGGCTGTGTGTGTGGGTCTGCTGTTAGAAACGTGCGTAGCCCAGGCGTTGCAGACGCTTCCCTGGAGCATACAGAACATCCTGCAGTTCCAGTGACCTGTTTCAGGCCAGTCCTGAAGAACACACTGTTACAATGGCACCTACTACACCCTGGACCAGAGTGGTGAGGAGAGACTGGCAGTGCTGTGTGGAGTGTGCCTAGTGATATACAGTGATATCCAGGAGTATTTGGACAGTGACAGTTATTTGGGGGGGGCTCTATTACAACACTTTGGATTTGAAATTATACAATGACTGATGTTAAAGGCCCAGTGCAGTGAAACATTATTTTTTTCCTGTTTTGTATCATATTGTACAACAGCTGATGAAACTGACACTGTAATAATGGAACATTTTTTATCAGTGTTATTTCCTGATTTGCTAGTTTTCTCTTCCCTACTCAGACCACTCCCAGATTGTCCTAGCAGAATTCAGCTTGAGAAATATTTGTTTGCTAAAAAAACTATTTTTGTTCATTTTGATGGAAAACTAATACAGTAAGGTACCTAATTGTTACCCAGAAATGATTTGATATTGTTATAAAAAAAATAGTTGCATTGGGCCTTTAAAGTTCAGACTGTCGGCTTTAATTTGAGGCCATTTTCATATCAGTTGAACCATCAGAAATTACAGAACTTTTTGTACATTGTCCCCCCCATTTTAGGAAACCAAAAGTAATTGGACAAATTCACTTATGTGTATTAAGGTATTCAAAAGTTTAGTAATTGTTCCCATATTACTAGCATGATATGACTAGATCAAGTTTGTGACTCTACCAACTTGTTGGATACATTTGCAGTTTGTTTTGGTTGTGTTTCAGATTATTTTGTGCCCAATAGAAATGAATGGTAAATAACGTATTGTCATTTTGGAGTCACTTTTATTGTAAATAAGAATAGAATATGTTTCGGAAGAGTTCTACATTATTGTGGATGCTACCATGATTATAGATCATTTTCATCGTAATTAATCGTAAATAATGATGAATGACATTTACAGAAGAACCAATATCATACCCCCCAAGACAACCTCTGACCATTACAATAACAGGGCAGGTTAGCATTTTTTTGGGGGGGTATGATATTTATGCCTCTAACTTTCTCACTCATCATGATTCACGATTCATTCAGGATTATCTGTAATCATGGTAGCATCCGCATTAATGTAGAAGTGTTTGGAAACATATTATATTCTTATTTACAATAAAAGAGACTCCAAAATGATACACAATACATTATTTGCCCTTCTATTGAAGCACAACCAAAACAAACTGCAAATGCATGTCACAAGCTTAATGTAGTTAGTCATTGAGTGCTAGGAATATTGTACCAAATACTAAACTGCTGATACACATATAAGTGAATTTGTCCAAATACATTGGTTCCTTACAAGGGAGGGACTATGTACAAAAAGTGCTGTAATTTTGAAATGGTTCACCAAAAACATTTATAATAATCAAATAAAAAAGCTGATAGTCTACATTAACTGCAATTTAACCTCATAGTCATTGTATCATTTCTAATCCAAAGTGCTGGAGTACAGAGCCAAAACAACAAAACATGTGTCACTGTCCAAACACTTCTAGGCAAATACTGACACTATGGACCTAACAACAACAACCTCTCTGTTGGGATTGGAGTTACTGAGGCCACGGGACATTCCTGAGGCTATTTGTCAAAATATCTACCACTATAGAAAGCGAGGTAGCACATAGTGAATGTATTCTTAATTCCATGCAATGCCAAAAACCACAAGTTGTGTATAAGCAAAACCTACTTTGATATGGAACAGGTGTGTGTGTGTGTTACAGAAAGAATTTGCATTGATGGGCTTTACAGTAATCACATTTATAAGTCTTAAATTGTTTTGAATTTAAGATGTAAAAAAAAGAGCAATACTCTCTTGGTGATCAAGCCTCTATGATTAAGACTAGGAACTGTGGAATGATAAGCATTTGACACACATGCTCACAGAGGCTGGCTTTATGTGCTAAGGCCCCTTGAGACCATCTAATCGGTTATGTAGTGCATAGCCAGATATCAGTCTGCATATTTCCTGACCAAATCCAGCTGCTTTGTTGGTATTTCTTAACTGTATAAAGCACATAAATCTGTCCACTGGAAATGCTGTTGTTGTATGCAGACAGAGCCTAAAGTCAGTGTGAATAAAAGTATATTTTTTTATAACTCACTGATTTTTTTTTCTTCCAGCAGGTCTCATTTGTTGTTTCTCTCTTCCTTTTTTTACAGTGATAAAAAAGTATCAAAAAATACATGTTTCTCATTCCTGCCGTAACTCGGGTTCAAATGTAATGCCAAGATGCATGGTGTGCTCACAAGTTGTAACAGGACTTTACATTGTTGAGTGAACTTTGCCTTGGAATGTTTTGTTTGGTATCTTTACCCGGATACCTCAACTGGATCTGAGCATCTGTCAGTCTGAATGGTCCAGGATGACAAACAGTCATTGTTTTTAGACCGCACGCCTTGCAAGCAAATGTGGAATGAGAGGAGAGAAGATTTAAAAGGTGTATCCTGAATAAATACTGAGTATCGGTATCTTATCCAATCAAGAAGGCATGTCAAGTAGAAGCTAACAACCTGTAGCCTGCAGTGCTAGAACAGAGACTCATCCCCACATGTTCTCAGGGCACATACTGTTAAAACCAATAAACAGATCTCCTAAAGCCTTGCGAGCTGACCCAGCCCAGTGCTTTCAAACAGTGGGAACGTGTTATGAAAGGCCTCAGGTGGTTGTGGGTAATTGTAGATCCATGCTTTGAAAGATTCCACTGCTTGTGAAATTGACCGATGTGCCTTAAGGACATGTCAAAACTGGTTTTAAACCCCTGTAATAATCCTTCCAAATAAAATACACATACCTAGCTCAGTGTTGGTAATTGAGAAAGTCAAAGTGTTCCAGCAAGCTGGTGGGTGAGATTAGGAAGCTTGTAGTGAGTGTTGTACTAGAATTATTCAACCTGAGGGGTATACTACAAAGCAGCATCAAGCAGCATCGAGTTAGCCAGCTATCTTGCCTAAATATTCTGATATATATATATACAGTGTATTCGTAAAATATTCAGACCCCTTGACTTTTTCCACATTTTGTTATGTTACAGCCTTATTTTTTTTATCCTCATAAATGTATGTATTTGCGAATGAGTCATTAAAACTCATTTTTCAACCACTCTACTAGTTTCTTGTTAACAAACTATTGTTTTGTCAAATCTGTTAGGACATCTACGTTGTGCATGACACAAGTCATTTTTCCAACAATTGTTTTACAGTCAGATTATTTCACTTATAATTCACTCTATCACAATTCCAGTGGTTCAGAAGTTTACATACACTACTATGCCTTTAACAGCTTGGAAAATCTCAGAAAATGATGTCATGGCTTTAGAAGATTCTGCTAGGCTAATTGCCATCATTTGAGTCAATTGGAGGTGTACCTTTGCGTGTATTTCAAGGCCTACCTTCAAACTCAGTGCCTCTTTGCTTGGCATCATGGGAAATTCAAAAGAAATCAGCCAAGAACTCAGAAAATAAATTGTAGACCTCGACAAGTTTGGTTCATCCTTGGGAGCAATTTCCAAACGCCTGAAGGTACCACGTTCATCTGTACAAACAATAGTACGTAAGTTTAAACACTATGGGTCAACACAGCCGTCATACCGCTCAAGAAGGAGACGTGTTCTGTCTCCTAGAGATGAACCTACCTTGGTGCAAGAAGTGCAAATCAATCCCAGAACAACAGCAAAGGTCCTTGTGAAGATGCTGGAGGAAACCGATACTAAAGTATCTATATCCACAGTAAAACGAGTCCAACATCGACATAACCTGAAAGGCCGCTCTGCAAGGAAGAAGCCACTGCTCCAAAAACCGCCATAAAAATACCAGACTACAGTTTGGAACTGCAAATGGGGACAAAGATTGTACTTTTTGGAGAATTGTCCTCTGGTCTGATGAAACAAAAATAGAACTGTTTGGCCATAATGACCATTGTTATGTTGGGAGGAAAAGGGGGGATGCTTGCAAGCCGAAGAACACCATCCCAACCGTGAAGCACGGGGGTGGCAGAATCATGTTGTGGGGTTGCTTTGCTGCAGGAGGGACTGGTGCACTTCACAAAATAGATGGCATCATGAGGATAGAAAATTATGTGGATATATTGAAGCAACATCTCAAGACATCAGTCAGGAAGTTAAAGCGTGGTCACAAATGGGTCTTCAAAATGGACAATGACCCCAAGCAGACTTCCAAAGTTGAGGCAAAATGGCTTAAGGACAACAAAGTCAAGGTATTGGAGTGGCCATCACTAAGCCCTGACCTCAATCCTATAGAAAATGTGTGGGCAGAACTGAAAAAGCATGTGCGAGCAAGGAGGCCTACAAACCTGAGTCAGTTACACCAGCTCTGTCAGGAGGAATGGGCCAAAATTCACCCAACTTATTGTGGGAAGCTTGTGGAAGGCTACGCTAAACGTTTGACCCAAGTTAAAAAATGTAAAGGCAATGCTACCAAATACTAATTGATTGTAAGTAAACTAATGGCCCACTGTGATGAAATAAATAAATAAAAGCTGAAATAAATAATTATTTCTACTATTATTTGGACATTTCACATTCTTAAAATAAAGTGGTGATCCTAACTAACCTAAGACAGGGAATTTTTATTAGGATTAAATATCAGGAATTGTGAAAAACTGAGTTTAAATCTATTTGGCTAAAGTGTATGTAAGCTTCCGACTTCAACTGTAAGTATTCAGGCCCTTTGCTATGAGACTCGAAACTAAGCTCAGGTGAATCCTGTTTCCATTGAATGTCTTTGAAATGTGTCTACAACTTCATTGGAGTCCACTTGTGGTACATTCAATTGATTGGAGATGATTTGGAAAAGCACACATCTGTCTATATATGGTTCCACAATTGACAGTGCATGTCAGAGCAAAAACCAAGCCATGAGGTCGAAGGAATTGTTTGTTGAGCTCCAAGACAATATTCTGTCGATGCACATATCTGGGGAATGGTACCAAAAATTATCTGCAGCATTGAAGGTCCCCAAGAACACAATCGCCCCCATCATTCTTAAATGGATGGAGTGTGGAACCACCAAGACTCTTTCTGGAGATGGTTGCCCGGCCAAACTGAGCAATCGGGGGAGAAGGGTGGTCAGGGAGGTGACCAAGAACCCGTTGGTCACTCCGACATAGCTCTATAGTTCCTCTGGAGATGGGTGAACCTTCCAGAAGGACAACCATTTATGCAGCACTCCACCAATCAGGCCTTTATGGTAGATTGACAAGATGGAAGCCACTCCTCAGTAAAAGGCACGTAACAGCCCTCTTGGAGTTTGCCAAAAGGCTCCTAAAGACTCTCAGACCATGAGAAATAAGATTCTCTGAATCTTGACCTGAATGCCAAGCATCACGTGTGGAGGAAACCTGGCACCATCCCTACAGTGAAGCTTGGTGGTGGCAGCTTGGTGGTGGCATATACAGTAGCAGTCAAAAGTTTTGACACACCTATTGTAGAATAATAATTGTGAAGACATAAAAACTATGAAATTACACATATGGAATCATGTAGTAACCAGAAAAAGTGTTTAACAAATTATTCAAAGTAGCCACACTTTGCCTTGATGACAGCTTTGCACACTCTTGGTATTCTCTCAACCAGCTTAATCTGAAATGCTTTTCCTACAGTCTTGAAGGAGTTCCCACATATACTGAGCACTTGTTCACTCTGCAGTCCAACTCATCCCAAACCATCTTAATTGGTTTGAGGTCAGGTGATTGTGGAGGCCAGGCCATCTGATGTAGCATTCCATCACTCTCCTTCTTGGACAAATAGCCCTTACACAGCCTGAAGGTGTGTTGGGACATTGTCCTGTTGAAAAACAAATGATAGTCCCAATAAGCGCAAACCAGATGGGATGGCGTATCGCTTCAGAATGTTGTGGTAGCCATGCTGGTTTAGTGTGCCTTGAATTATGAATAAGTCACTGACAATTTCACTAGCAAAGCACCCCCACACCATCTCATTTCCTCCTCCATGCTTCATGGTGGGAAACACGCATGCGGAGATGATCTGTTCACCTACTTTGCGTCTCACAAAGACACGGCAGTTGGAACCAACAGTCTCAAATTTGGAATCATCAGACCAAAGGACAGATTTCCACTGGTCTAATGTCCATTGCTTGTGTTTCTTGGCCCAAGCAAGTCTCTTCTTCTTATTGGTGTCCTTTAGTAGTGGTGTCTTTGCATCAATTCGACCATGAAAGCCTGATTCATGCAGCCTCATCTGAACAGTTCATGTTGAGGTGTGTCTGTTGCTTGAGCTCTGTGAATCATTTATTCGGGATGCAATCTGAGGTGCAGATAACTCTAATGAACTTATCCTTTGCAGCAGAGGTAACTCTGGGTCTTCCTTTCCTGTGGCAGTCCTCATGAGAGCCAGTTTCATCATAGTGCTGGATGGTTTTTGCATCTGCACTTGAAGAAACTTTCGAAGTTCTTCAAATTTTCCGGATTGATTGACCTTCATGTCTTAACGTAATAATGGACTGTTGTTTCTCTTTGTCTACTTGAGCTGTTCTTGCCATAATATGGACTCTTTTACCAAATAGGGCTATCTTCTGTATACCTTTACCTTGTCACAACACTACTGATTGGCTCAAACACATTTCGAAGGAAATAAATTCCACAAAAGGGTGGCTACTTTGAAGAATCTCTAATATATATTTAGATTTGTTCAACACTTTTTTGGTTACTACATGATACCGTATGTGTTATTCCATTGTTTTGATGTCTTCACTGTTATTCTACAATGTATAAAAAATAGTCAAATAAAGAAAAACCCTTGAATGAGTAGGTGTGTCCAAACTTATGACTGGTACTGTATATTTTTTAAAGATAAGATTAAAATGGGTATGGTCTAATTGATTAAAAAACAACAACATGTACACTATATATACAAAAGTATGTGGACACCCTTTCAAATTAGTAGATTTTGCTATTTCAGTCACACCCATTCCTGACAGGTGTATAACATCTACCATACAGCCATGCAATCTCCATAGACAATCTTCAGACATTGGCTATAGAATGGCCTTACTGATGAGCTCAGTGACTTTCAACGTGGCACAATCATAGGATGACACCTTTCCAACAAGTCAGTTCGTCTCATTTTGGCCCTGCTAGAGCTGCCTTGTTCAATTGTAAGTGCTGTTATTGTGAAGTGAAAACATCTAGGAGCAACAATGGCTCAGCTTTGAAGTGGTAGGCCACACAAGCTCACAGAACGGGACCGCCGAGGGCTGAAGTGCATAACGAGTAAAAATGGTCTGTCCTTGTTTGCAACACTCACTACTGAGTTCCAAACTGCCTTTGGATGCAACATCAGCACAAGAACTGGTCGTAGAGAGCTTCATGGAATGGGTTTCCATGGCCGAGCAGCCGCACGCACACAAGCCTAAGATCACCATGAGCAAAGCCAAAGGCTGGAGTGGTGTAAAGTTCGCCGCCATTGGACTCTGGAGCAGTGGAAAAGCGTTCTCCGGAGTGATGAATCACGCTTCACAATCTGGCAGTCCGACGGACGAATCTGGATTTGGTGGATGCCAGGGGAACTCTACCTGCCCCAATGCATAGTGCCAATTGTAAAAGGAAATCTTAATGCTACAGCATACAATGACATTCTAGGTGATTCTGTGCTTCTAACTTTGTGGCAACAGTTTGGAGAACACCCTTTCCTGTATCAGCCTGACAATGCCCCCATGCTCAAAGCTAGGTCCATACAAAAATGGTTTGTCAAGATCGGTGTGAAAGAAATTGACTGGCCTGCACAGAGTCCTGACCTCAACCCCATCAAACACCTTTGGGATGAATTGGAACGCCGACTGCGAGCCAGGCCTAACTGCCCAACATCAGTGCCCGACCTCACTAACGCTCTTGTGGCGGAATGGAAGAAATTCCCGCAGCAATGTTTCAACAGCTAGTGGAAAGCGTGGAGTGTAGGCTGTTATAGCAGCAAAAGGGGGACCAACTCCATATTAATGCCAATTGTAATGAGATATTCAACAAGCAGCTGTCCACATACTTAGCAGCTGTCCACATACTTTTGGTTATATAGTGTATCTAAGTTTAGCTTTGTTAATGAATCAGAAAATCAATAGTAATTTCTGGCTGCTTGTCAACGTTAGCTAGCATATTGATCCTGCTTTTCAGTATACCCCTTTGGTGAAGTGATTGATCATGAGTCTGGATAATCAGATTAGTATAACAAGAATCACATCAGAGGCATTACAATTTTGAGACCAGTGTATAAATGTGCCCTTAAAGGGAAATAACATTTGATTCATAGGGACAAAAGATGTCATGAAGAATAGATAATGTGTGATTTATAATTCTCTATGTCAACAAGTGCTCAGTGTAAGCTCATGATCATAATTCCAGCCAGGTCCAGGGCTCAGAGAGTAAAGGTCAGACAGGATCACTGAAGCAGAGCTGACTGTTCTGTGCCAAAGCCAAGCTGTGAGTTCTAGACAAGTTAACCAAGGACGGTAGGTAGCCGAGTGGGCGGCAGGTAGCCTATCGATTAAGAGTGTTGGGCCAGTAACCGAAATGTCGCTGGTTTGAATGCCTGAGCTGACTCAGTGAAAACTCTGCCGATGTGCCCTTGAGCAAGGCCCTTAACCCTAATTTCTATGCTTAATCAACTTGGTCTCATAGACTAGACATAACATAGTAAATCTAAATCCAGGACACTCAAATTAGTATGATATGGTAACATAAAAAAGAGGTTACTAAAGGCAGAAACAAAAGGAGAATGGCTCGTGGTAATGGCTTAAGTGGAATTAGTGGAATGGTATCAAATATATCAAACACATAGCTTCCATGTGTTTGATGCCACTCCATTCTTAACTCTATTGCAGCCCAATGCTAGAAATGTGAAATAAGCAATAGGTTGTGTGCTCCATTATTGTGATCCTACGCAAAACACAGCCTTTATTTGAAGCGTTTGTAAAATCCCCTATGGGAAAAATGAATGATGTATACTACTTCATCTGAAAACTCCTAAACTGTACTTGTTACATGGTTTATACTTCAAAGTGTTTAATGGCGTTAGTAAAACCACAGGAATTTAATTGTGTTTTTTCCCATTTATTGATTAAGCTTTGAGGTGAGTAGTGTGTTTGTGGTCTGAGTGTTGGCACAGCCCGGTTGCACATAGCCCAGTGCTTGTGTGGCAGAGTCACACATACTGTACCTTGGATTTGCTTTCAATCAAGATTATGTTAAGCCACCACAATCTCCTAAACAAATGCTCAGCCCAGCACAGCACAGCTCAGCACAGCACAGAGGTGTGTTCAGTACAGGCTGCATTCCAAAAGGTCACTTCTCATCTGAATACATGCAGCCCATACTGTACTCTGAGGAACAAGTCTGAGTGTGTGGAGGGGATTAGTTCTGCCCTGATTTTAACTGACCAACTGGGTTGCTTGGTATATGACAACGACGGTTGCCGCTCACTGCCTGTGAGAAGATACAGTAACAGGGAAACTATCCGAGGATCCACCAGTGTTGTTCACATGATTTGTCTACGGAGCCTTGACCTAAGAAGAAAACAATTGCAGAGCCAGATTGTGCAATAGCTCGCTACTTTATCCGAGCGGGACATTCCAGAAGCTTTGCTTCTCAGTTTTCACTATGAGATAGAAACAATGTTATCTTCAGCAGTACATATACAGTAGATGTCTAGTTACATGTCACACTTCATATACATTAATTGGTGCTTATTTTGAACAAGACAATCATTCTTTAAACTATGTCAAACAGCAATAGTGTTGAAATAGCGCACAATTCTCCAAACACAGTCAAAGAAGAATGTCTCTATGGCAGCTATAATAAATGATCCAACGTCACTCTAAAGTGCAATGATGCAATGTTCTGTTGGTGCCAAAGGTGGCATTTGATCAATACCCTATCAAGTGGTGCATGCTGACCTGTAAAGCCAAAGCTAATTTTAGAGCTACAAAGTAGAGACAGTTATGTTCCGTTGCCTGTGAATGACAGTTTCATGCAGGAATAACAGACAAATTTGAGTAAAGTAATTTTATTAAATCCATAAGTATAACTATTACATAAAAGAGCATACAACCAATTTTCCAAAAACAGTAGTATGGTCATTCACTAAAAATAACAAATATGAGGAATGGATTGAAACTAAACAAACCCTTCAAATATTGTCTTTGAGTTCTGTCAGAGGGAACAATCAAATTTACATCATAGATGAAAATCATATTACATAGATAACAGATTCATTCATCTTTACCTTTTTCACTCAAAATATGGACTGAAATCATTGGGCCAACTCCTTGAAATGACTGTGGTAAAAGAACAGCTTTCTGACTGGATGAAATCAAGACCAATCAAATGTATTTATAAAGCCCTTTTTTTAACATCCGTAGGTGTCACTAAGGGCTATACAGAAGCCCAGCCTAAAACACCAAACAGCAAGCAATGTAGACACACATTGTTCATCTGAATATCGCCACATGAAACCAAATCTCACCGGGATGCAGTTGTATACATTTCACATCTGTATTACTCTGGATTATCGACACGAGTGAAGAAACCTTTTTTTTCCTTTTAAGGTAGGAATTCAACCAGTAACTCTGCTGTAGTTACAGCACTATGCACCACGTGTGCCATCAAACCATCCGAAGGACATGACCAGGTTGAGAAAAGTGCTGTGAGATGAAGGGACAGATAACAGCAATAGCCAAGGTTGGAGACCTAAAGGGCACAAAAGGCACTAATTGTGGCGATTTCTGTTTAGTGTGATGCAGAAAAATAAGAGACTGCTATCCTGTAATACTGACTTTCAATGTGGGGCTGGTGGCAGCAATATATATATTTTACGGTGAAGCTGGAGGTAGAATATTCAGTACATAGCACATTGAGGCATAGGAGTTACCGAGGACATTTTCTTTTAACTCCCCATTTTGAAAGCTTTCTGTAGCTGACCTCCAGTCAGCCGCTGGTGTGTATATTGTCAAATGTCATTAATCACAGTCAAGAAAACACATGTCTAAAAAGATCAACCTCCTGTACTACAACACATTCATTATATTGTGTAACATCGAAGAAAAATAAAACCGACTAGGAGCATCTAGAAGAACATTGCACAGTATCATTCCTAAAACCCATTACAAATCAACCCAGGTGTGTCAATTATACTCTTTGGTTTGCGTACCACAAACACATGAATTGTGGACCAGTTAACTCAGCAAAAAGTCTGGATACAAAAGCAAAATTTTACTTCTCGACTAGACTTCCTAGCCTATATTATTTTGATGAGCGGTCTATGCAGCTAAATGTTGAGAGTGCAGACTTGGTGTCAGTTGGCTGTGGAACACCGTAATGGACACAACTGCCATACATGCATGTCCTAGTGGGGGTCAATATATGAATTCATGAGTACCCTGTATTGATTTGTTAAATGAAAACAATAGTTATGATGGTGATAACTGTACTTAAGTCAACAATCTAGTTTCATTGAAGAACTGTTACCTGAAAAGGTATGGAGTGCCACAGCACAATATGAAATTAAGCATACCATTGGGCTTCAAAGAAGCACATGTGTACTTACCCTGGTATAAAACCATTCCAGAAGTAAGCATTTCCAGCATTTTAATACTTTTTCACATTTCTACACTTTCCTCCAGCCTACGCCACTCAGACCACAAATCCATAACAGTCAACATTGCCACTACATGCCATCTAAAAGTTCATTTCCTTCCTCACTGATTGCAGGGACAGGAATCCCATCCCTTTTGTTTATTAAGACCTTCCCAGTCTCCGGATTTCAACCCTGTAAACATTGTGTTGACAGAGCTTGGAAGTACTCACAACAAATCATTACTCTACTGAAAAAGTCCATAGTTATAGGAGAAAAAAACATCCATAGTTATAGGAGAAAAAAACATCCATAGTTATAGGAGAAAAAAAACATCCATAGTTATAGGAGAAAAAAACACATAATTTATAATAAATAATGAACCTTTGTTTATATATTTGTATGAAGAAGTCTGCTGAAAAAGTACTATAAGCCAGCAATACAATGCATGGCACAGCTCTTTATTTAAAAAAAAAAGCATATTGCCTCAAATGTGTGGAGTCAAGCAAGCTCAACTCTTGAGTCTCTCAGATGGTGATGTGGAAAGAGTCTCCTAACCAGGAGTCCCTGCTAGTCCCATTTTTGGGAGATGTCGCCTCACTTCCCTCCGGTTGGTCAGTTGGTGTTGTGCTCGTCTCCTGGTAGTATTCATCATCTTCATCAAAGTAGCCATTCTCTATCCCGTGCCCGGCGCTGAGGTCATGGCAGCTGCCCTTGTACTCCTGGATTGACTCGTGAAGGGACCAGAGTTGACACAGCAAAGACATATCCTGCTGACGCAACCCCACCTGGAAAATACAAAATTCAACCAGAATTATTTTAAGCGCTCAAAAGGGTGTTTTATACTATACCTAAAACTTTAGAGATTAGACAAAAGAGCAGATGGTGCTTAATGCCTAGCCCTATATTGGACTAAAAAGAGCCTAACATTGCTTCTTCTCTACCCAACAACTAAAGAGTAAAGGTGCAGTCTATGCATCTAATGTTCTGTTTAAAGGGTGAATTGGCTCAGGAAGCCAACAACTCCATCGAAAAGGTGAATCAGTTGCCAATTGTAGATTGGTTCTTGAAACATAAATCCCTCTACTTCTATATTACATCTAAATAATTTCCCAAGTGCAAAACACACACACACACACACACTTACTGCTCACTTAACCGATTTTAACAGTTGCAGCAGACAGTATTTCAGTCATAACATGTGTATGGCTTCTGTCTTCTGCAGACAGCCAATTAGACGCGGATAGCTAATTTGAACAGGTAGTTAACTCTATTCAATCTGTTTTCGTAGACAAGTGCCGTAGCATAAAATATGGCCGTGTGGGAACCCTACCCCTATAAAGTTGTATCAATACAAAACATGTTGCATTATGTTTCGCCGACAATAGCTCCTTCATATTATAAATGAGAAAGTCCTTATGCTTCTAAAACCGTACTGCAGGTGATGCCAGTTAATGTTCAGACCGAGCGTCGCGGCTCCCACCCTACAGAAGATTGCTTCATCCAGTGAGTTGTGTAGTGTAATGGAACAGTCGTGATCAAGGGCTACTTCCTGCCTTCAGCTAGAAATATTTGGTTCTATCCATTCAATCAATATTTTATGGGATACAATATTCATCATAAGATAGGCCTACAGTGAGGCTGAACGTTCGATTTGTAAGCTTTCAAATAGCTACTCAAAGAAACATCTGTTCACAAATCAAAGTCACAAATGTAGTATAGACTGTAGGCTATCAAAGAAATCCAAACTGGCATCAAATCCTACAAGCAACAACGTATCGTGTTTCATCGTGTTCTTGCCACGGTTGAGTATTGGCTACAGTGTTGCAAATCTTATCACAGAAATTGGCAACTACTAGTGTCAAATTTCTGTTAAAATGTTTCAGCTGACTATAGATCTACGGTACTAATTAGACCACGAATTAATGAAGTCATTGAGTAATTTCATGATTGGTGAAATCATGAGAACAGCTGTTCTGACATTCTGCCTTGTAAAATGAGAAGGAAAACAACCCATCACAAATCACATCCCCTCCACTTACCATTTCTTTTCGGAGGAGTGCTAAAGCCGCATCAAGGTTGGCCGGTTTATTTGCAAGCAGATTGTCGGAATTATTTCGCCCACGACTAAGGTCGTCTTGGATCATGGTTTTCTTTGCATACATCCTTTCCATCTCTCTCCAAGACCCGCCGCTTGAATTCAGCAAGCCGCTTAGGCTCTTCGGCAGTGGTGGTAGCCCCTCAATGAAGGCCAGTGTTCCGCCCGCTGTGCCGTTCGCCGATTTACCGTTCATCGTTATACCTTTATCTTAAATTCAATACTTTAGTGGGAAGAAGTTTCAGTGGTTATAAAAACCACATTCGGTAAAGAAATTCCTCTCCGACGAGCACCATGCAACAGTAGAATTATTCGTTGACGCCAACAGCCGTAATCTCCTTTATGACTCTGGCTCGCACTTCCTGTCCCTTTAACACAGTTCGAGTTGGATTGGGCGTCACCCATGGTGACGGACAGGAAAGTGTGGTTGAATATTTACAACCTTCGACAGTAGTTTTTTTTGGGGGGGGGGTGAGACGCTCCTATCTAATTCATGCTGTTTATTGCTAAAGTGAGTCACAGCTCTACAGTGTGAGGATTTGATTTACTTCTAAGACAATTGGCTGGATTCACACAGATAGTCCCATTCTGATATTTGTTTTGTCACTAATTGGTATTTTGACCAATCAGATCAGCTCTGAAAAACAGCTGCTGTGAAAATATCTGATGTGATTGGGCAAAAGGCCCATTTGTGAAAAATGTGTAAACGCAACCAATAATGGGGAGGAACCACCAAATAACCATAATTTAATATTTTATCAAATGAAAGTTATCAAGCTTATTTTCTTGCAATTCTCCAATTGTGGGATACAAGTGCATTGATATAATGTTGTTTAGTATAATGGCACACTTCGCAAAGAAACAAACATGACATATGCTACACGAATAAGGCTGAGAATAGTTCAAAAGGCATTACTTAGGCTGAGGTCTTCATGACATGTGTCTGCAGAACAAAGGTTTTCCGTATGAAGGACAGATGGTGGGATTTCCAACCATGGTCCTGTTTCATTAACAGCCCCTCAACAAAGAGACAAAGCCCACCCAACAGAGGCACATGTGGCCTATACAAGGGCAGATGTCATTGAAGAAGCAAGGTCTCAACAAATTATGTATAATTGTAAATGTGAAAAACTAAATAAATCGATGTATTCCCTTAAAAAACATTTTATACTCTTTGAATTGGCAGTGTGTTAATACGAGTTGAAATGTACGCACAATGTGTTTTTGATGATAAACTGCACAGTTAAGACAAGGACACCCCATTAGGCCTTCCTAAGTGTTGGTGACTTTTGACTGCAGTACACTCAAGATGAACGGATTATGAATTTACCCCTGTGGACATGTGCTTTAAATACAGGCTAGAGGAAACAGGTACAACTTATCTTCGAGCTTATCATTTGTGTGTCTTCTCACTAACTTGTATTGTATGCTATTTTTCACAGTGCTAATCATATGGGATGTCCTCAGAATCTAGCAGGTCAGGATGAGCAGAAGTTGTGACATACAGTTGCCTACCTCATTGTTGTGCCTTGAACTCTACTGCCCTCCCTCTCTGCCCCTCTGCCATGACATATCTCACCCCACTGCCCCTGCATCATCCTTCCCTAAATAACAGGATTGTATTCCAGAATGAACCAGAAACCATTCAGGGAAAACCTTCCTTTGTACATGTAAGACCACAGACAAAAATAGTACTATTGGTATTATATTGCACAAGCAGCTTCTTTTCGGAAACTGTCATTGCTCTTTTGGCCCGGTCTAGTTAGGTCCCCATAAAATCTTCCTGTACTCTTTGAATGTGAATCAAAAGAAAATTCTCAACAATGCTCTATGCCCTTGGGAGGGCAGGAAATCTATTCAAACGTTTCTAAGCATGTAAGGGTATTGAAGTATGTGTCTGAGAATGTCATTTTTCAGTTAATTGAATTAGTATAGTTACAGTGGGGCAAAAAAGTATTTAGTCAGCCACCAAGTTGACTAAGTTCTCCCACTTAAAAAGATGAGGCCTGTAATTTTAATCATAGGTACACTTCAACTATGACAGACAAAATGAGGGGGAAAAAAATCCAGAAAAATCACATTATAGGATTTTTTATGAATTTATTTGCAAATTATGGTGTAAAATAAAGTATTTGGTCAATAACAAATCAAATCAAATTTATATAGCCCTTCGTACATCAGCTGATATCTCAAAGTGCTGTACAGAAACCCAGCCTAAAACCCCAAACAGCAAACAATGCAGGTGTAAAAGCACAGTGGCTAGGAAAAACTCCCTAGAAAGGCCAAAACCTAGGAAGAAACCTAGAGAGGAACCGGGCTATGTGGGGTGGCCAGTCCTCTTCTGGCTGTGCCGGGTAGAGATTGTAACAGAACATGACCAAGATGTTCAAATGTTCATAAATGACCAGCATGGTCAAATAATAATAAGGCAGAACAGTTCAAACTGGAGCAGCAGCACAGTCAGGTGGACTGGGGACAGCAAGGAGCCATCATGTCAGGTAATCCTGGGGCACGGTCCTAGGGCTCAGGTCCTCCGAGAGAGAGAAAGAAAGAGAGAATTAGAGAGAGCATATGTGGGGTGGCCAGTCCTCTTCTGGCTGTGCCGGGTGGAGATTATAACAGAACGTGGCCAAGATGTTCAAATGTTCATAAATGACCAGCATGGTTGAATAATAGTAAGGCAGAACAGTTGAAACTGGAGCAGGAGCATGGCCAGGTGGACTGGGGACAGCAAGGAGTCCTCATGTCAGGTAGTCCTGGGACATGGTCCTAGGGCCCAGGCCAGTTGAAACTGGAGCAGCAGCATGGCCAGGTGGACTGGGGACAGCAAGGAGTCATCATGTCAGGTAGTCCTGGGGCATGGTCCTAGGGCTCAGGTCCTCCGAGAGAGAGAAAGAAAGAAGGAGAGAATTAGAGAATGCACACTTAGATTCACACAGGACACCTGAATAGGACAGGAGAAGTACTCCAGATAAACAAACTGACCCTAGCCCCCCGACACATAAACTACTGCAGCATAAATACTGGAGGCTGAGACAGGAGTTAAAAAGTTTCTCAATACATGTACCCTTTGTTGGCAATGACAGAGGTCAAACATTTTCTGTAAGTCTTCACAAGGTTTTCACACACTGTTGCTGGTATTTTGGCCCATTCCTCCATGCAGATCTCCTCTATAGCAGTGATGTTTTGGGGCTGTTGCTGGGCAACACAGACTTTCAACTCCCTCCAAAGATTTTCTATGGGTTGAGATCTGGAGACTGGCTAGGCCACTCCAGGACCATGAAATGCTTCTTAAGAAGCCACTCCTTTGTTGCCCGGGCAGTGTGTTTGGGATCATTGTCATGCTGAAAGACCCAGCCACGTTTCATCTTCAATGTCCTTTCTGATGGTAGGCTTTGTTACTTTGGTCCCAGCTCTCTGCAGGTCATTCACTAGGTCCCCCCGTGTGGTTCTGGGATTTTTGCTCACCGTTCTTGTGATCATTTTGATCACCCCACGGGGTGAGATCTTGCATGGAGCCCCAGATCGAGGGAGAATATCAGTGGTCTAGTATGTCTTCCATTTCATAATAATTGCTCCCACAGTTGATTTCTATAAACCAAGCTGCTTACCTATTGCAGATTCAGTCTTCCCAGCCTGGTCCAGGTCTACAATTTTGTTTCTGGTGTCCTATGACAGCTCTTTGGTCTTGGTCATAGTGGACTTTGGCGTGTGACTGTTTGAGGTTGTGGACAGGTGTCTTTTATACTGATAACAACTTCAAACAGGTGCCATTAATACAGGTAACTAGGGGAGGACAGAGCCTCTTAAAGAAGAAGTTACAGGTCTGTGAGAGACAGAAATCTTGCTTGTTTGTAGGTGACCAAATACTTATTTTCCACCATAATTTGGAAATTAATTAATTAAAAATCCTACAATGTGATTTTCTGGATTTTTTTCTCATTTTGTCTGTCATAGTTGAAGTGTACCTATGATGAAAATTACAGGCCTCTCTCATCTTTTTAAGTGGGAGAACTTGCACAATTGGTGGCTGACTAAATACTTTTTTGCCCCACTGTATATGATGAAATGGTATTTGAGACCACCTTATTGATTGGTATTAGTCTGCCATTGAGGAAGGAGGACTATGAAGTCACATTCAGTCAAAAGACACATAAAAGGTATGAAAGAAAATTTTATTTTCCCTTTATAAACTTTCCTATTAAAACATGAATGATGGTCTTACTTCATCAGAAACAAAACAAATCCAACATTCATACCAGCAGCACACATGCAGAAAATAATCTGCAAATACATTAATACTATTCAATGATGGTATTACTAATGACAATAAAAAAACAAGACAACTAAAACACTAAATATATTCAATAACAGCCTTGTTACTGGTTGGCTACACACTTCTCCTACGGGTAATTTACAGAGCCTTAAGAGAAATTCACATTAGTGCTTTCCATTGAACAAGGCATTAAACTATTATTGATGACATGAGTCAGCACATGCCCTTGTAAAACACTTGACCCTGTCGAATGTGACAAATTCTAAGGCCTAGAGAAGTGAATAGCAAGCATGTGTGAAATTAAATACTGCCCGATCAGCATACGAGGAAGACACTTTCCAAATTCAAGACCGCAGCAAATTGCCTATGTAATGGCAACATTGCCTTGACCCATCAAGTCAAAGTGGCACCAATGAAATCAATTATACATGAGCGAAGACCAATGCTAAAACATTTGGAACATTTTCTTAAACATGGTTATCCGAGGCAGCATGTCACAATTGATCAATGTTTTTGGAAATATTTACATGGATCTACTAAGGCACAAGTCTCTCTGCAAACTACCATAAACGTAACAACCCGGTGGAGTCCAGATGTTGTTCTTTAAGACTTAAACCAACAGGCTTTTTCCAGAGGGTTTTACATGATGTAGGAGATGCAAACTGGAAAACCTCAAAACTGTATCTCTAATTACAGCAGTACTACATTAGATACAAATGAAATTTAGACTTATTAGCAAAACCGTCTTTCAGGGAAACAAACTCTATACAACTTAACCTACGCTTAGACCTGTTAGAGGTTGTGCAATATAAAACAGCTGCAGGGCATTCTCCTCACATTTCAGTTCTCTCACAAGAGACAGGAATCTAAATGTTGATTGATTTTTGACTCTTGCACCATGGCTTGGCATACAGGGCAGCTGACGTTCACAGTAAGGCTTGCAGAGCTGGCAGAGTTGTTCTGAACTGCAGGATGGGCTGTTGGGGTAGTCGGCATGTCATAGTCCTGCCTTGTACTCCTTGACGTTGATGGTGATGACTCACCAATTGTCTGCTGAAAGAAGTCAAAGATGTGAGCAGAGGTGCGGTCTTCCCAAGGCCTCTTCCTAGAAACTGGAATGTTGACTCCATTCGGCTTTTTAGGGCCTTTGAAATATTTGGAGGGGTGAGGCTCGGTGGACACGGCAGGTTTTGATGTGGCCGGAACAACAGAATGATGGCTGTCCAGTTGTCTGGTGTCTGAGGAACTGACAGCTTTGGCTGGTTGTCCAAAGTTCAAACCACCCACAGATGAAAATGCACTTTTAGTCTCATCTGGAGGTTTTGAGACAGTGGAGGTACTAGAACTAGCTGCACTTCCAGACTTCCAGCCACTGGCGTTAAAGAGGTCTTGGACAGACCTTTGCTCTGTTTTGGTCTTGAAAGTGTCTGAGGAGTTACTATCTGGCTTGGACACAGTGGTGTTGGATTCGTAAATCCTAACAGGTGAGCCACCGATGTTGACAAATGCCTTGGTGTTGCTGACAGATTTTTTAACAGGGGGTTTAGGTCCTCTGAATGGACCGTGTGCTCCCCCTGCTATGGAGGTTGTGGTGCTTGTGCTCCCCTTCTTCTGTGGGCAGCTCAGACATGGCCGTCCAGAAGAGTCAATTCCTTTTGCCGTCGCCTGAGCTGGAGGTGACAGCACAAGCCTGGGGGACACAGAAGTAGTGAAGGGTGTTGTGGGTCTGTTGACAATAGGTTTATTGTGTTGAAATGATGATGGCTGCGAACTCCCTCCAAGCAGAAAGCCTTTGCCACTGAATGGGATGATATTCCTTATGTCCTGTAAACCAGAGCCTGAGACAAAAACATTGGAAATAAAATGTAGATTCAACAAAACACATTTACTAAGCCATATTTTTAATTATAAATGATATTACTGCTCTCAGCATTTATCAAACGAGAAAGAGACTTGTATTACCTGCAATAGCTGTACTGGAAGGCTTGCTGTTGCTTGTGGGCTTGACTGTAGGCTTCTTGTCTTTGCTGGTGTCTGTCTTGCCTTGGCTGGTGTCTGTCTTCTTGCCTTTCTTTCCATAACCCTCCGGCTCCTTGACCTTGGTATAAGTGCCCCCACAGGAGCGCAGGTGGTCCCCCCACCATGTGTCTTGGGCTGATGGGGCACGGTTCATTGCCCTCTTCACGTATCCAAAGTAAGGCTTGCGAGTTCGACAGGGCCCATCACAGCGCCACCAGTGCTGACGGTAGAGATCCACTTCATCGTGGAACGTGTGATAGACCTGGTGGAACACCGTTGATTCGGAAGTCAGATGCATATCAACACAAAGTACACATTGACTGGACACAGAGAAGAACCTACTGTGATTTTAGTGCCAGTAGCTTGATTGATTCTGTCCATGTGCTTGCAGAACTCAGGTCCATGCCCATCACGATCCCTGTTGTTTAGAGTCACGAAGAGCAGTGCATGGATCATCTCATGCAGAAGTGTCTGGAAAAATTAACAGAGTATTTTTCATGTTATGCTATACTGAAGAAATTCCACCACAGCCACTTTGCATGTGTTGAATCTTATAGAATTGTAATCAATCTGAGAAGGTTCAGGTTGGTTAGTCAAAGTACCTGTACAAGATCCCGACGGGGTCTGAGTTTTAGTAAAGGTTCACTGAGTCGAATAGAACACAGTCCACCTCGTCCTTCATAAGAACACACACCTGCACACCTACAATTTAAGATTTTATGAGGGGACAGGCATTGAACAATATAACATAAGGGAATACTCTAACCACAAGAAAACAATCACAGTTCGAGTTATACATGGATAGTGAATAGGCAACATGTTCTAATGTAAGAGCTCCAATAAGAAACACGTGAATCATATCAGATGATGGATACAACAATGACTTACAGTGTCATTCGTGGGCTCCATTTGACTTCGCAACCACTGAGCTTTCCCCAGAAGAATGTGTCATTGAACTCAAGGAACATCGCCCTCACATCTGGGCTTGGGTCAAGCGTCTCCCACGACTCATCCACGATTGACATTGGTTTCTCTGGAGCAATAGATGGACGTGAATAGGGGATGACATCGCTGCTAGACTCAACTTTCCGTTTTTTGGTGGTTTGGCCATAACTGTTGTCATCATTTGTTGAATTTGTGGATGCCTCGGAATTAAATTGCTCTTGCAGCTGAATGGCAAGCAGGAAATCGTCGTCCATGTTCAACTATTGATGGATGAACATATAATTCAAGTTAGATGGATATAAAATAGCTAAATTAGATAGCTTGTGATGTAACGTTGACTAGCTAAATAGCTAACGTTAGCCAGAAGGCTAATGAACGCACCAAAACCCAATCATATGATTTGGCGCTGGATAGCTCTAACTTTAGCAACCATCAGATGACTGTCATCGCGGTCTAATCAATTTGATTGTCATATAGCTATATCTACGTAAGATTATATCAATATTCAGTTTAAGTTAAATGTAGATTAATTTCTGTAATTATTTAGATAGTTAACGGGCAATACTACAGAAAAAATGTTTTCGCTCTTTTTCAAAATACTTCCTGTTTACGTGCTTTCCTAATTTTACGGTGATATCATTCATTCAATGGTACTGTTGGGAACTCTGGGATACGTTATTCCGCCACAGTGGCACTCGCGAATAAATGTTGTCCAACTAAATAGTTACTCGGGATTTTATATAAATACGCTGAAATGAAAGAACATTTATAAAATACAAATGTTGACTGTAATTTTGGTATCTCAATATGACTATAACTTAAATAACTATGCGCACAATTTATTTTTATTTATTTTATTTTACATTCATTTTTTAACCCATAGACGTTCTATTGGCCACCTAATTTCCGTCTCGTGACGTTTTGGGCAAAGATGTTCTGTCTGTGTTTTGGGTGTTAACATATTTCCTGTTATCGCAGCAGCTAAAAAAACATCACATATTCATGTATATTAATCAGAAGAAGACACCTTTTTTTAATCAGAAGAAGACACACAGTAACCTGTGAAATGGCAGAGCAGGCGAACAGACTGCGCAAGCAATTAGAATCAGCTAATTTCGACCCGCAGAATTATGTCAAAAATCTCTCACAACAATCTGATGGCGACAGAGATTTGCAGGAACATCGTCAAAAAATACAGACCCTGGCAGATGAAACGGCTCAAAACCTGAAGAAAAATGTCTACAAGAATTACAGACAGTTCATCGAAACTGCCAAAGAGATTTCATACTTGGAGAGTGAGATGTACCAACTGAGTCATATTTTGACAGAGCAGAAAAGTATAATGGAGAGCATTACCCAGTCTTTGCTCTCAACAGATAAGGATGAAACTGCGAAGGAGATGTTGGCAGCATTCCCTAAAGACACAGAGGAAGTGAAACAGAGAACACTGACTACACTGCTTGAGAAAGTGGAGGGGTGCAAAAACATTATGGACACCCCAGGCAGGTATTTAGTGTACAATGGCGACCTGGTTGAATATGATGTGGACAACATGGCACAACTTCAAAAAGTGCATGCCTTCCTGATGAATGACTGCCTTCTTATTGCCACCTGGTTAGCAAATCGCCGTGGTACAGTGAAGTACAAATACAATGCACTGTATGATCTGGAGAGCTTTGCCATTGTCAACGTGAAGGACCACCCCCCAATGAAGGACATGTTCAAAATCCTGATGTTCCCAGAAAGCCGCATATTTCAGGCAGAAAACAGCAAGATTAAAAAGGAGTGGCTGGAGATCCTTGATGAGACCAAGAAAAACAAAGTGACAAAAGAAAAACACAAGAAGGAAGAGGTAGAGGTTCCCAACTCACCAGTGAGACCAGAAGCCTTGGTTTCGACCAACCCTTTTGATGACGAAGAGACCAACCCTTTTGACTCAGAGGAGGCAGTGGATCTGAGCTTGGAGTGGATCCAGGAGCTTCCCGAGGACCTGGATGTGTGCATTGCCCAGCGGGACTTTGAAGGTGGCGTGGACCTCCTGGACAAGCTGAATGACTACCTGAAGGACCAGCCTGTCAATCTGAGGGTGAAAAACCTCAGGGTGAAGGTGGATGAGCGTGTCCGACAGCTGACAGAGGTGCTGGTGTTTGAGCTTTCTCCTGACCGTTCTCTCCGCGGAGGGCCCAAAGCGACCCGTCGGGCTGTGTCTCAGTTAATCCGGCTGGGGCAGCCCACCAAAGCCTGTGAGCTCTTCCTCAAGAACCGAGCCGCTGCTGTGCAGACCGCCATCCGCCAGCTGCGCATTGAGGGGGCTACTCTGCTCTACATACACAAGCTTTGCAACATCTTCTTCACTAGCTTGCTGGAGACAGCCAAAGAATTTGAGATGGACTTTGCTGGTAACACAGGCTGCTACTCTGCATTTGTGGTCTGGTCCCGGTCATCCATGAAGATGTTTGTGAATGCATTCAGTGGGCAGGTGTTTGACAGCAAAGAGAGCCTCTCCACTGCAGCTGAGTGTGTCAAGGTGGCCAAGGAGCACTGCAAGCAGCTCAGTGAGATTGGCCTGGACCTCACCTTCACACTGCAGTCCCTCTTGGTTAAAGACATCAAGGCAGCCCTGCAGAGCTACAAGGAGATCATCATTGAGGCCACCAAGCACCGCAACTCTGAGGAGATGTGGAGGAAGATGAACCTGATGACTCCAGAGGCTCTCACAAAGCTGAAGGAGGAAATGTGCAGCTGCGGCATGAGCAGCTTCAATCAGTATACAGGAGACGACTGCTGGGTCAACCTCAGCTACACCCTCGTGGCCTTCACCAAACAGATGATGGCTTTCCTAGAGGAGGGGCTGAAGCTCTACTTCCCAGAGCTGCACATGGTGCTGCTGGAGAGCCTGAGGGAGATCATTCTCGTGGCTGTACAGCACGTCGATTACAGCCTGCGGTGTGAACAGGAGGCAGAGAAGAAAGCTTTCATTCTACAAAATGCGTCTTTCCTACACGATACTGTACTTCCTGTGGTGGAGAAGAGGTTTGAGGAAGGAGTGGGGAAACCTGCTAAGCAGTTACAAGACTTGAGAAAGAGTGCACGGACCATTCGTGTCAATCCTGATAGTACTATGTCTCAGGTCTAGTGGGTGGATTATTACCTGGTGTGTACAGCACTTTGATGACACTGTTGAACTTCGAATCTTTTGCCAGAATGTATAGGCTATTCAGTGATGATTCTTTCTGTTTAATATGATGTTGAAGAGAATTACATCGAGATAGTTTGTAATTTTGAATTTCCCTTATTTTTTCTATGCTTGATGATATAGCATTATGAATAGTAGGCTAACTGCAATAGGATGACTGATTGTTTAATCCTAATGCGGCAGGGTAGCCTAGTGGTTAGAGCGTTGGACTAGTTACCCGGAAAGTTGCATGTTCGAATCCCCGAGCTGACAAGGTACAAATCTGTCGTTCTGCCCCTGAACAGGCAGTTAACCCACTGTTCCTAGGCCGTCATTGAAAATAAGAATTTGTTCTTAACTGACTTGCCTAGTAAAATAAAAAATAAAAAATGCATTGACAATGTTATTGATTTGTATAAATACGCCTCTGACACTGGTATCACACAAATTCTCTCACAAAATAAAAAGGGAATGCATTATAACAATTTTGTCCAGTTTATTGAAAAAAACATT
Source organism: Oncorhynchus gorbuscha (assembly GCF_021184085.1). Lineage (NCBI taxonomy): Eukaryota > Metazoa > Chordata > Actinopteri > Salmoniformes > Salmonidae > Oncorhynchus > Oncorhynchus gorbuscha. Next base: position 52,357,780 of record NC_060186.1, read on the forward strand.
TGTTTATATATATACTGTTTGACAACAATTGAAATTGTAAGGATTATTGAGCCAAATGGTGAAATAGGATTTAGACTTTATAATATAGCTTTGGACCTAGGCTTTGCAAAATCTTATGATTTTCAAATAGGTAATAGATTGGATATTTAAAATATTTCAATTGGTTGAAATTTGTGCCCTGCTTTGAACTACATGCTGGGATTAGGCTATGGGAGTGAAGCTTGCTTTTGGGGATAACCTCACCCCACCCATCTTCTAACTGCAGTTCTGAGAAAGGTTTCAAGTTTTATCAGTTGTATGTATGGGATACGCATGGTATTCATCGTCCAACGAAATGCTAACTTGCAGGTTCCTACTCGACAATGCAACAACAATAAGAAATAATCAAATATAAGAATACGAACATATACAGTTGAAGTCAGAAGTTTACATACACTTTAGCCAAATACATTTCAACTCAGTTTTTCACAAATCCTGACATTTAATCTTAGTAAAAATTCTCTGTCTTATGTCAGTTAGGACCACCACTTTATTTTGAGAATGTGAAATGTCAGAATAATAGTTGAGAGAATTATTTATTTCAGCTTTTATTTATTTCATTCCCAGTGGGTCAGAAGTTCACATGCCTTTAAATGGTTTAACTTGGGTCAAACGTTTCTGGTAGCCTTCCACAAGCTTCCCAAAATAAGTTGAGTGAATTTTGGCCCATTCCTCCTGAGCTGGTGTAACTGAGTCAGATTTGTAAGCCTCCTTGCTTGCACACACTTTTTCAGTTCTGCCCACAAAGTTTTTATGGGATTGAGGTCAGGGCTTTGTGATGGCCACTCCAATACCTTGACTTTGTTGTCCTTAAGCCATTTTGTCACAACTTTGGAAGTCTGCTTGGGGTCATTGTCCATTTGGAAGACCCATTTGCGACCAAGCTTTAACTTCCTGACTGATGTCTTGAGATGTTGCTTCAATATATCCACATAATTTTCTATCTTCATGATGCCATCTATTTTGTGAAATGCACCAGACCCTCCTGTATAGCAAAGCACCCCCACAACATGATATTTAAAAAAAAAACAATTTTAACCAGGCAAGTCAGTTAAGAACATATTCTTATTTTCAATGACGGCCTGGGAACAGTGCGTTAACTGCCTGTTCAGGGGCAGAACGACAGATTTGTACCTTGTCAGCTCGGGGGTTTGAACTCGCAACCTTCCGGTTACTAGTCCAACGCTCTAACCACTAGGCTACGCTGCCACCCCTGTGCTTCACGGATGTAATTGTGTTCTTCGGGCCTGCAAGCATCCCCCTTTTTCCTCCAAACATAACGATGGTGATTATGGCCAAACAGTTCTATTTTTGTTTTATCAGACCAGAGGACATTTCTCCAAAAAGTGCGATCTTTGTCCCCATGTGCAGTTGCAAACCGTAGTCTGGCTTTTTTTTATGGCTGTTTTGGAGCAGTGGCTGCTTCCTTGCTGAGCGGCCTTTCAGGTTATGTCGATATAGGACTCGTTCTACTGTGGATATACATACTTTTGTATCTGTTTCCTCCAGCATCTTCACAAGGTCCTTTGCTGTTCTGGGATTGATTTTCACTTTTCGCACCAAAGTACATTCATCTCTAAGAGACAGAACGCGTCTCCTTCCTGAGCGGTATGACGGCTGCGTGATCCCATGGTATTTATACTTGCGTACTATTGTTTGAACAGATGAACGTGGTACCTTCAGGCGTTTGGAGATTGTTCCCAAGGATGAACCAGATTTGTGGAGGTCTACAATTTATTTTCTGAGGTCTTGGCTGATTTATTTTGGTTTTCCCATGATGTCAAGCAAAGAGGTACTGAGTTTGAAGGTAGGCCTTGAAATACATCCACAGGTACACCTCCAATTGACTCAAATGATGTCAATTAGCCTATCAGAAGCTTCTAAAGCCATGACATAATTTTCTGGAATTTTCCAAGCTGTTTAAAGGCACAGTCAACTTAATGTATGTAAACTTCTGACCCACTGGAATTGTGATAGAGTGTATTATAAGTGAAATAATCTGTCTGAAAACAATTGTTGGAAAAATTACTTGTCATGCACAAAGTAGATGTCCTAACTGACTTGCCAAAACTATAGTTTGTTAACAAGAATTTGTGGAGTGGTTGAAAAATTAGTTTTAATGACTCTAACCTAAGTGTATGTAAACTTCTGACTTCAACTGTAGGTATAATACAGGAAGGCACAATTTATCGTCCAATATTTACATGTGTTTTGGGGAAAGGACACAAAGAGTGCAGATTTTTCAAGGATGTCTCTGGCACTTGCTGAGTGTTTAATTTAGAGCAAACCAAATGAACCAGTGAAACTTATTGTAACAAACTCACATAGTAGGCTAGGTGATAAATCAAATTCTGTGTGATGAAGCTTTTCAAGAGACAATTATTTTCCATTTGAAATAACTGCTATGGATATGATTGCCATTTTTTTTTTTGGGGGGGGGGGAGTTGTGAAAGCTACCATATTTCCTGCATAATTGGAATCAAATATTACTCTTGAAATCATTAAATTAAAGATAGCCTAGTCTTTTTTTGATGGTCTAATTTGGGATTGTGTCATACAAAGCATTAATTATGAATTGTTCATGTTGTGATGTTTTTCCCATTGCATGAAGCAATTAGAATCCTAATATGACACCCCTTTGATTAGATCTCAGGTAATCTGAGACCAATTGATTTATAAACTGCCACAATGGATGTAACTGCTCCAATGCACATGTTAGGGCCAGGGGACACATTATATTGTCCTGACTGGTTAATTATGCCTGACAGTTGCACATTTTAATGACAGTGACACAGTAATGCCAACCAATTTGGCAAGAACAACGGGTGCGTATGCAAAGCATGTGAATCATGGATAGAGATATACAGTACACGAAGTATGTGGACACCTACTTGTTGAATATCTCATTCCCATAGCATGGGCATTAATATGGAGTTGGTCACCCCTTGCTGCCATAACAGCCTCCACTCTTCTAGGAAGGCTTTCCACTAGATGTTGGAACATTGTTGCCGGGACTTGCTTCCACTCAGACACAAAAGTACTAGTGAGTTCGGCTACTGATGTTGGACGATTAGGCCTGGCTTGCAGTTCAATTCATCCCAAAGGTGTTCGATGGGGTTGAGTTCAGGACTCTGTGCAGGCCAGTCAAGTTCTTCCACACCAATCTCGACAAACCATTTCTGTATGGACTTTGCTTTGAGCATGGGGCCATTGTCATGCTGAAACAGGAAAGGGTCCTTCACCAAACACTTGCACAGAATAGTCTAGAATGTAATTGTATGCTGTAGCATTAAGATTTCCCTTCACTGGAACTAAGGGACCCTAACCATAAAAAACAGCCCCAGACCATTATTCCTCATTCAGCAAACTTTACAGTTGGCACTATGCATTGGGGCAGGCAGTGTTCTCCTGGCATCTGCCAAACCCATATTCGTCCATTGGACTGCCAAATGGTGAAGCATGATTCATCACACCAGAGAACGTGTTTCCACTGCTTGTGTGCTGCTGCTCGGCCATTTCTTGTGCTGACGTTGCTTCCAGAGGCAGTTTGGAACTCGGGAGTGAGTGTTGCAATGGAGAACAGACAATTTTTATGTGCTACACACTTCAGCACTCAGTGGTCCCATTCTGTGAGCTTGTGTGTCCTACCACCTTGCGGCTGAGCCGTTGTCTCTCCTAGATGTTTCCACTTCACAATAACAGCACTTACAGTTGACCGGGGCAGCTCTAGCAGGGCCAAAATGAGATGAACTGACTTGTTGGAAAGGTGACATCCTATGATGGTTCCATGTTGAAAGTCACTGAGCTCTTCACTAAGGCCATTCTACTGCCAAATTTTGTCTATGGAGATTGCATGACCTGTGCTCGATGTTATACACCTATCAGCAACGGGTGTGGTTGAAATAGCAGAATCCACTCATTTGAAGTGGTGTCCTCATACTTTTGCATACATAGTGTAGTTCTGTCTATATGTATGTTAGTGAGAAAAGGGAAACGTTCTGGGTAAATTGCCAATTTTATTAATTCAGAACATGCATCTTGAATTTCATTAAAAGATTAGGTTGAAACTCTAAATAAAATAAAATCACCACCAACATATGCATTGCATATTCAATAGCCTCGGAAATGTGCAGGGCAGGTGCCACTGCTACTCTTTGGGTTAGACACTGGTTAATAACAGTTTTATCACCAAGGTGTGACTTGGCTCCACAATACTTTTCACGGCTGCTCACTTGGATTACGGCTCTTGTAGTTTTCTTGTTCAAAGTGAACTTGTTATTGTGAAGATGCGTTTTCAGAACCCATCCGCTCTGACTACAACCCCCCTCGCCCGCGCCTGCGTAAACCAGTCGAGGGAGCTGTTCGTGTCATTTAGTGCTGGTCTGTTTTCATTGATCGCTGCTCTTGTGCACTGTGTGAGGAGCGTTTTATAGAAGACACGATGGATGAAGAATTAAAATGCCCCGTTTGCGGCTCTCTTTTCAAGGATCCTATTCTTTTACCCTGCTCACACAATGTGTGTTTGGCGTGCGCCCGAAATATCATTGTACAGACCCCAGAAGGCGAAACACCTCCGCAAAACCGTGCCTCCGGGAACTCGGACTACGATTATTTGGATATGGACAAAATGAGCATGTATAGTGAAACGGACAGCGGCTATGGATCATACACGCCGTGCCTCAAGTCTCCAAATGGGATACGGGTGTTTCCTCCGACTCTGGTGCACCGCCACTGCTCCATAACGTGTCCTCTCTGTCACCGTAGTGTCTCTCTGGATGAGCGGGGACTGAGGGGCTTCCCACGTAACCGGCTACTGGAGGCGATCGTGTCTCGTTATCAGCAGAACCGCTCTGCCAACGTGAAATGTCAGCTGTGTGACCGCAACCCTGTCGATGCCACTGTGATGTGCGAACAGTGCGACGTGTTTTACTGCACACCATGCCAGCAGCGATGCCACCCTTCCCGTGGACCGCTAGCCAAACATCGATTACTGCCACCGACCCAATCGCCCGCAGCTGGAAGCCAGCAGACGCCCGCCGGCACCATACGCAAACAGGGAACGTGTGCAGACCATGACATGGAGAACTTTAGCATGTACTGCGTCAACTGCAAGACTCCAGTGTGTATGAAGTGTCTTGAGGGTGGCAAGCACGGGAGTCATGATTTAAAACCTTTAGCTGCCATGTGGAAACAGCACAAGGTAAGGATGAAGGCTGGTGGGGATGGCCTTGGCCAGCATCATAATAAGCTGCTCTGCAGCATCACATCATCACATGTCATCAGTGCCATTTAAATCACTCCAACTGAGTGCATCAGTGGTAGCCTTTACTGACAGTAACCAGGCAGCAACACCATATAGCCTAATCACAGAGAAAGAAAAAAAAGCAGCCCAATAGCCTGACTCACCAGTGTCAGGTCACTGTTCTCCAGTTTCTATCCCAGATTGTTCCTGCCAACAGCTCTGGGTTTGCCATTTGAATTTGCGAATAGGTCACCGGCGCTGTGTAACAGTGCCCCATGGTTTCCTCAGCACCCACTACATGGTGAAGAGGCATAGGATGCCTATAGGCAGACTGACACTTTGATAGATAGTAGAGATGCACATTGAGCTATCACACCCAAATTCACCAATTCAATTCAAAGCCAAACTGGGCCACTACTCGTACATGTTGTGTGAGTCCTGGGGTATTCTTCTCATCAAACAGCATGCCTCCTTCCCACTCACTGATAAGGGTTGTTATGAGTACAGTTGACCTTTATCACACTAGCCTACTGTCCCACAAATGGACCATGAAAATTGCATACTGTAAGTGTGAAGCGGTGTTTATAAGTGGTGAGCCCTATAAATACAAGATGCAGAAGTGCTTCGTTAATATATTTCCTGGTCGAGTGAGATCGAATACACTCCAGCATGCTGTCCATTTTGTGCTGTATTTTATGGCCAACGATCTGTATTGGCAAGAATGGGATGGTCAAGTGAGCTCTGCTCAGGTTGGAGGGAGTGTGTGTGTGTGTGGGTGTGTGTGTGTGTGAGAGAGGGAGGGAGAGAGAGAGAGAGAGGGAGGGAGAGATGGAGGGAGACATTAGGTGATGAAAAGGACACAAATGTATTGGCCTACTATTATGGCAAATTATCTCGGAGCCCTCTTGAAGCTACACTATCCCTCTTCACTGTAGATATTGGCTTGGGTCTACTCTGCATGCCTCCCCTTGAATGATTCCACTGCACCAGGCAGCTATCTATGTCACTGTCACTTGGATGGGATTTTGTTGTGACACTGGGGACTAATACAAACCTATTACTCACAATCCTTCCCATCCACGGCTCCAGATCCGCCCTCGAGCTCTGACATGCTTTCCTATCGACTGTCCTCTTCTAGGATCTGACAGAGAACTCAGTTGAACAGATTCAACAACCAGCCTGTTAGTTAGGGTAGGGGGGCTTGAAGATTGCAGTGTTGAAAGGAGAGAGAGAGAGAGAGAGAGAGAGAGAGAGAGAGAGAGAGAGAGAGAACTCCTCCGAGGATTGTTTTATGACCACAGCTAGATTGTGTCTCAGAGGCAATTGTCATCCTCCATGCTGCAGAGATAATGATAATGGAGACGCCTGTGTGTGCTGACCCACGTCCACTGTGAATGAGAGCCCCCATTCGTTTTTTGCTGGACCTTCAGTAGTCAATCTTATATTCCTCCTCGGGGGATGCTTTTACAAACATGATTTCAAAGTAATGTCAAGTTGTGGTGATGTTATTTACAGTATGTCAAATGGAACAAACGGAAAACAAGGGACTGCCTTAGGGTATCAATGGCATTTGTCTCCCCTTTAACAGTGACAGTGTGAGTGAGTGACAAAAATGCTTGCTGGGAATACATCATGAATATGTATTTACTAGCCGATAAGCCTCAGATAAGCGTTTGGATGAAAAGTCACGGTAGTGAAGTTTCCTATGGATGTCCTATGGGCAGCCAAGCAGAAACACCCAGATACAGTGTATAGTATATTTAATGCCCCCGCACACACACTACACACTGGTACCAAACTCTGCACATGCGTACACTAGGCCAGGGCATTGCTCACCAGGCTGCAGCAGGCATGAGCATTTGGGCCCCACCAAGTCCAGTGCAGGGCCCAACCGACTAGTACTGAGCAATTAACCGAAATGTCAGTGTTTAAAAAGAGGTTTTAACAACTTATTGACCCGACATCAGTAAAGAGATGGAAGACGATTGAGAGTGAATTAGAGCAGTTGCTTTCGCGAGCTACTGTATCTCTACCCGAAAATACATAAAGGGATTTGATAGTTGGTATTCAGCAGTCATAAAAGTATGCCTTATTTCCTTTGAAGAACGACTAAAATGGTGACTTTGTCAGACGGCACAGACAGCAGCTCTATAGAGATGAGATGATGACATGGAATGAAATGATAAAGTCATCAAATAAAACAAATGTAATATACACAACAACAGAAGTAAAGTAATGTGAATAAATGATGGTTAATAAGTGATCAGCAGTAATGGACAGTCACTACCATCACGGGATTGGATTAATTGTTTTATTCTGTGTTGTTACAGCATTCAACCCACATAATGCATAGTGCATTTAATGTGCCCCAAAAATATTTTGAATCCGAAGTTGAAAAAAACGTTATTATTTTTTTAATTATAAAACCCGAAACCGAACTGACCTCAAAAAGCACTAATCACTCAGCAGTACAACAGACTCAGGTCCTTTAGTTTTGTCCTGAATTCCCAAATACCGCACATTATACATGACCACAAAGAACCTTTTAGGAGATGAAAGAAACCATGGTTCCTCTCTTTTCAATTCCACATTTTGTTAAATGGGGTTGTTATCCTGTCATTAAGAGAAAGGATGACATATTGGGAAGGCCTACATTTGAACTACATCAACCTATTTATGGACCAATGTCATAGTCATGGCTAGAATCTGATCAGCACATTTGTAGAGTACTATTGGATAATGGAGGATGGGGCTACATTCCAGAGTGGTTATGTGGATAAGAATAGATACAGAAGTCTGTGGTTTTGAACATTGAAAGAGATTCATATAGGAGAGGATGCCCCCCAGCTTGTACAGTACGGGAAGGGGCTAGCCAAGTAAGAGCACAGAGTCTGGCCGGGTCAGCTGGCTGGCTGGCTAGCCTAGATTCAGATGGTAATGTAGCTAATGACAGGTTGTTCTGCTACCTCAGGCATACAGAGCCCCTCTCCCAGACCCTGCAACGGCATTGGCTCCAGAATGTAGGTTAAATACAGTGCGGTATCTCCCATCCCATGGAATATCTGTGCTGTGCCATACTCTAGCTGCATAGTACCCAGTACACTAGACTTGGTTCACGTTGTGTTGAATAAGCGTTTGGTGATGGGGTAGCCAGGCATAAAGGATGAGTGTACTGTATGTGTGCAACTACTGTAACCAAAGGCATAGGAACAGGAGAATCATTTTGAGCTATTTTTAGAGGCAAGAATGAGTGCTTGGACAAGACCTTAGTGTAGTGCTGTGTGCGCATACCTCAAGGGTTACCATGGATACATGGAGGCAAGTTACCAGACTGTTGCTGAAAATGAGGCCTGATGGATATCACGACTCTACCTTTTGAAATATATGTAACAAGCTTCACAATATGCGATATCTCAAATAGATGTTATACTTTGCGTGTGTCAATGATTGTAACACTGTCACAGTATGAAAAAAGAAAGAATGAATTATTCCTTGGAAATGTCATTTGTGCTGTTTTTTAATATCATAAAATGTGTCCATATTATGCATATTCATACACATAATATATTAATGTAGCAAATCCTATAAATATTTGATAAATTGTTAAGGCAATATTACTTTTACTACATTTTCAATTGAATCATCCTTTGGAGATTTTCCTAAACTGGTAAATATTGTGTGTGCTCTGATTTCATGCTTTATTTGGGTTGTTGTTAATTTGCCTGGGGGTCTGTGCTGGCCATGCTGGGCTGTGATGGCTGTTGTGGCCATGTTGTAAAATATCAGTGGTGGAGCAGTGTGCCACACGGCCAGAGGATTTGTGTGAGGCTGAGCAGGGGAGGGAGATTGGTTCTGCTCTCATCCAGATGTGGAGCGTTAATGACACAGCTGCTGAGTGAGGGAGGAGAAGATGGAGGAGATGGAGGAAAAAGAGGGGGAAGAGAAAGGGGTGGAGGCGGTGGGGCTTCCTGAATCTGACCCAGTCCTCCTGGCATGTCCCCGAGGACCCATTTGGAATCAAGGTCAACACCGCAGATCAACACTGCAGCTACTGTATGTATTGCCTTACTCCGATCCCTTAACACTGGGTTAGAAATTGACAACACACCTTCTCCCCTACTTGAAACCCTCTGCTCTTGAATGTCACGCACATTACTTAAGTGTTCTCTCTCCCCGATGACATTACTGGGGCTCCTTCAGAGGAAGAATGCTGCTGTCAGGAAAAAGGACGCCTCTTCCTATTTGTCTGGAGGAAATACATTTACAATAAAGGGTACATTTGAAAATGAGAGGTACTTTTTAAAATGAGTCGTTTAATAGAGCCTCACCTTTCATCTTAGGACCCTTCCCACTGATCACACACGGGTTGAATCAACGCTTCTTTTAACGTCATTTCAACGAAGTTGCGTTGAACCAACGCGGAATAGACGTTGAATTGACGACTCTGCCTAGTGGAAATGACTCTAACAGGTTTCTCCTGCTATAACTGACCTGTCATCCTTAGTGACAGTGAAGCTGGTGCTGTATTCCACCACTAATGAGGTCACTGCCAGTTCTGATCCACACGAGGGCAGCATCCCGATCCTAATTACACTGAAGTTTAATATTAGCTCATAAAGAATAACTACATCTTACAAGGGGGGCTCATGACAAGACTGATAAGACCTTGACGATATGGGTCCCTTGATAATGTTTTCATGTTAAGCAGTAGCATCCTTCTGGTCCATATCAAATCAAACTCTCACATTATACACTGTTAGGATAAACGAGGACAACCCAGTGAAAGGACATTAATTGGTGATATGCAGGAGGTTGTCAAGTGACAGGCTCTCTCCCCATAGGAGGGCCACCAGCCCCCTCCCCCTGACCCCTGGAGGTCACCCTGACAAAGTGTCACAGAGAGAAAAAGGTCTGAGCCGATAAACACTGGGCTGGCACTGCCCCCTTGTCTTGTCAGGAGCTGTGGCTGGGGCCCTGGTGGAAAGAAACCACACAGGGGAGCGGAATCACTCATCCCCTTGTTAGCGGCGCGGACAGACAGCTTGCTGGGCCAGATGGCACATTAATGAACCGTGGAGGGCTGGCTTGATTTGTGTCCCTCCTGAACCCGACGCACGCAGCCCACAGAGGCCCAGCCCCAGAGAAGCCCTGACTGAGACTGATAGAGAAGCCCAGAGGAACAGGGGCAGGTGGGAGGAGCGGGAGGGAGGTGGGAGGAGGGAAGTGTGGATCCGGGCCAGATTGATCACAGCAGGGTTGGTGTACACCATGATTACCCTTCACTCATGGTCCATGAGCCTCAGCTCAGAGCAGATCTGCTGAAAGGTTTGACCTCTAAACATGGTTTTGAGGCCCTCGTTTGAATTTGTAATCTCCTTGATTACTATGACCTCAGAGGTCGTTGCTGTGTGGTTGGGCTTAAGTACGGGGTTAATTAGTATAAATTACTGCCCATACTGTATATTTCTGGGACAATTGGCTTTAATCATAACATGTTAGAGAAGTGACACGGAGATTTTGGATTAATAATTGCCCGTTTTTCATTCACAGTGTCAACTCTCCCAAGCTTTGAACGGTGTGTCAGATAAAGCCAAGGATGCCAAGGAATTCCTAATGCAGTTGAAGAACATGCTTCAGCAGATACAGGTAACATTCTCTTTTTGATTACGTGTCTGGTAGATCAAATGAGAACGTCAACATGTATAGAAATGTCAATGTAACCTGTATTCCCCATAACCTACTTACCTGTGCCTGTCGGCTTTAACGAAACACTAAAAAGAAAGAGGAAGGATTCTCCGGAATCATACAATGTCACTTTCTGGACTCTTTTCATTCTGCAACGAACACCGGCACTACATCCAAAGCACTTCTTATCGCCCGGTGGGAACAAACGTTTCTGTTTGTGACCACGCTAAGAGCTAAAGTAGGAAAGGGCTGCTGTCCACACGGACTGCCCCAGCCTGTCACAGCTTTTATACACTTACTGCACTGCCATGTCTTATCAGTCTGTGCATTAAGACTCTTATTCTGGGGTTGAGGGGATTGTGTTTGAGTAAAATCCCAGCTCTGCTCAGCTCAGTAGAGTTAGAGTCTCTAACCATTTTCTTCATCCTTGAACCGAGGTGCAGAGTGTAGCTCGAATAGAATTCACTATCTCACCTGCGCTTAGGTAAATGATTGATATGCAGTGGTGATGATGGAAGATTTAGCAGCAATCACTGTGGTGTTATCATATGTAGTCCGCTAGTGTCCCCCGTCCCCTCTGTGCCTGGCCCTAGCACCCTGTACCTCCGTGTTCTTTTATTGAGCGATATGATGTGTTGTGTCCCTCGCAGGAGAACGGGGTGGAGTTCGAGGCCTGCTTGGTGGCTCAGTGTGACGCCCTGATTGAGGCTCTGACGAGGCAGAAAGCCAAGCTCCTCACCAAGGTCACCAAGGAGAGGGAGTACAAGCTCAAGGTAGGTTAGAAGGATGGACGCTGCGACGGCTGATGGATAACAACGTCATGTTGACTGCCCCAGACACTTCTTCCCAAGCTCAGATTGTATGTGCACCATTATCCTGGGGACAAGGTCATGTTGACTGTAACATACAGGTGGCAGGATTCAGATGGGCGGACAAACACAGCAGGGCCATGGTTTATTTATAACAATAATCACAGTACTCTCTCTGCATCAGACATGTTAACCATACTTTGCATACTTAACACAGATGATCAATAGTTACATATTATTCATATTACAACCCTAAGTAGTGATAGACTGCCTCTTTTACCTCAGCTAGCAGCTCTTTCATGACACAAAGGGCATCCAAGTTTGTGAACTTGTCTTGGCCCAGGTCGAGGTGCATCTGGATGCAGATTTCTGTCCTCTCCGCCTCCCTGTCCTCTCTTCTCCCCCTGAAGCCTCAGCTGAGGGCCTGGGCCTGCAGGCTGGCTGGTGTTAAGTTCTTAGTGGGTCACATGGATCCAAGCCCAGGCTCAATGTGCAGGCTTGGGGATTGGGGCTCCAGAGGACAGCTGTTGTGTTTAGCAGGGCTGAAGCTAAAGAGCAGCTAGGACTGTTGCAGCATCACACAGCAGAAAAGGTCTCTGCATTTCACTATGATGAAGGCTGTCAAACTGATGTGTTCTTTTCAGAAGATTACAATGGGAAAATAAGAGCTTTATGGAATTTAGTACACAACCATATGGTAACGCCAGTAAAGAGCAATTGTCTTGACAGCATTCGGTATCAATAACCTCTCTTCTCCCACAGTATGGTGGAGATAGATGGTTGGTGATTAACTTGGATTTATGACATTCTTTAGGATCACCATTAGCCAATGCCAATGGCGACAGCTAGTCATACCGTCACACAAAAGAAAAATAGTCACACAAAAGAAAAATACATTACAGACAAAATCCAACTCACATACATTTAAGTACATGAACATGTAGTGTGTGTATCTATCAGTTACACATACATGTCAGTGCATACGCACAAAAAGTAGGTCACATGTTGGAGAGCCATTGTGAGGTGTTGCTATATTTGTTTTTTTTTAAACCAGGTTTGCTGTTAAAACTAGTGCTATATGAGATGGAAGGGAGTTACATGCAATCACAGCCCTGTATAATACTGTACGTTTCCTTGAATTTGTTCTGGACCTGGGGACTGTGAAAAGACATCTGGTGGCATGTGTGGTGGCATGTGTGTCAGTGCTGTGTGTAAATTGACTATGCAAATTATTTGTAATTTCCAACACATTATTGTTTGTTATAAAAACAAGAAGCGATGCAGTCAGTCTTTCCTCAACTCTCAGCCAAGAGAGCCTGGATTGTGAGCTTTGTTTGATTGAAATCCCCTTTTTTAGGAACAGTTGTGACGGTAATCTGTTGAGAATAACTACTTTATGGCATCTACAGGACAATGTTTTTTTTTACCCTGCAATCCCAGATGGAGGGCATTTGTTTCCCCTGTTCAATAGTCTGGAGTGTTGTGTTTGTGTGCCGGTGAACGTCATTTTCTACTCTAATTAAATTCATCCGAGCCATTAATCTGTCAGCAGTATTTTTATCAGTGGTCTCTTTCGCCACACTACACATTCCCAGGGAGAGAGTCATTTTTGTGACTCGTGACAGACTAGTCCAGGCATAATCCATAGACCGCTGGAGTGGCATTGTTTGAATGTTGCATGATGTAAGGATTATATAGTAAATTCAATCTGAGTTGTTATATATCATTTGATTTACCTAAATGTATATTAATTATGATTTGATAGACATGACTGTTCCTGACTGTCCTCTGGTTTGTTTATGTTTTGGCATTATTTTATTCTGTCTACCATTCAGGATTGTTCATTTTATGCTTATTTCATTTGTAATATTTTAATGTATTTATTTAAATAATGTAACCGGTTGACAGGTGAATAATTTATGAACATGTAATTAATGATAGGCTAATGGCCTGAATGTGTCAGTGGCTTAATCTAATTATTTCTTACATTAGTTTTGAATTCTAAGGCTTAATTTGATAGAGTGATTAAATACCTTCCAATGAATCAACCTTTTCTGACCTTTTAATTTATAATCTTATAAACACAAAAATCCATACTTTTTCACAAAAATGCAAAGATAAGTTAAACACATGAGCAAGTATAAGTGGTCTACCCAAACAAAGGCTCATAAAATGTTGACAGTCCACTGAATTTCAATTAGCTGTGAATGAATGGCTTTGACACCCGCCCAAATCCATTTTCCCCAGTGCTTTGTGTTTAGCCAAAAGGAAAAACGTGCGTGTGTGTGTGTGTGTATGTGTGTGTACTTGTGCATGTGTGTGTGTCTGTATGTGTGTGAAATGCCTGCCCAGTATTAATATTACATTAAAGGGTGCCCGTCTGTGTCCTCCTGTCTTCTCCTGTGTTCAGGTGGTGCGTGACCAGATCACACACTGCACTATGAAGCTGCGTCAGACCACGGGCATGATGGAGTACTGTCTGGAGGTGATCAAAGAGAACGACCCCAGTGGCTTCCTGCAGGTACAGTAGTGATGTATGGGTGAATGGGGCTAGAGCTCTGCTAGTAGGCTGTATCATGTTTGAAGGTAAGACCCAGGTGCAGGCAATGTCGAAGTAACAAAAGTTTATTAATTTGAACACGGGCAGGCAAAGTTACAGGTCGGCAGGCAGGCTCGGGGTCAGGCAGAGGTCGGTAATCCAGAGTAGTGGGGCAAAGTTACAAGACGGCAGGCATGCTCGGGGTCAGGCAGAGGTCGGTAATCCAGAGTAGTGGGGCAAAGTTACAGCACGGCAGGCAGGCCCGGGGTCAGGCAGAGGTCGGTAATCCAGAGTAGTGGGGCAAAGTTACAGGACGGCAGGCAGGCTCGGGGTCAGGCAGAGGTCGGTAATCCAGAGTAGTGGGGCAAAGTTACAGGACGGCAGGCATGCTCGGGGTCAGGCAGAGGTCGGTAATCCAGAGTAGTGGGGCAAAATTACAGGACGGCAGGCATGCTCGGGGTCAGGCAGAGGTCGGTAATCCAGAGTAGTGGGGCAAAGTTACAGGACGGCAGGCATGCTCGGGGTCAGGCAGAGGTCGGTAAACCAGAGTAGTGGGGCAAAGGTACAGGATGGCAGGCATTTCAAAGCCATTCATTCAGGGTCAGGTCAGGCAGAGTTCGGTAATCCAGAGTAGTGGGGCAAATTTACAGGGCAGCAGGCAGGCTCGGGGTCAGGTCAGGCAGAGGTCAGTAATCCAGAGTAGTGGGGCAAAGCTACAGGAGGGCAGGCAGGCTCAGGGTCAGGTTAGGCAGAAAGGACAAAACTGGGAAAACTAGAAAACAGGAATATAGACAAGGCAGGGGCAAGGGGAAAACCACTGGTAGGTTAGAGGAACAAAACGGGCGACACCTGGAGGAGGGTGGAGACAATCACAAAGAGAGGTGAAACAGATCAGTGCGTGACAGGCTGTGGATGAGGCTAGCCTGCTTGACTTCCCTCACATTCCCCTCAGATGTCCTTGTTTCCTACTGCTAAATGCTAAGGCCAACAACTATTTTCCCCAAATATATTTCCTAAAACGGGTTGAAAACAAATAATTTGAACATGATTAGAAAACTCTTGCCATAAAAATGATTGACATCAAGACCTTTGAAAGAACTGCTTATATATTTTACTATACTAATAAATATTGATTCAGAGTGCATATGATAAGCTTGTAGCGAGATGTTGATTAAAATGTGTTGTTGGCCAAATGTGAATGAAGATATTGATACTTAATAGGTAATAAATAGGTCATCCCAAACCAATACTCGTTGACTTGCGCTGATAAAGGTTAACCTGATAATGGTTAACATTGGTATGTGACACCCTCATCGAGTTAAACGTTGACTTGTCGTATTTAGTTCCCCTCACCATTAGCTGGAAGCCATTGATTCTCCTCTCTTTAAGAACAGTCTGAATAGGACAAAATAGAGATGAAAGACTCTCTTCTGTAAATTGGTGCTTCTCTCCCCCCCTTGAAATGTTTATGGTGATATTGATTGTACAGTTTCTTATAACCCCTGAACAAAATCTGTGCTCTGTATCATAAAAGCTTATATAAATCCTTACAAAAGCTGGTAACCTACATGGTTGGCTATTCCTTAATGCAGCACATTTCCAGCTGGCATTTTTCCAGAAGCACAAAGCCTCAGAGAAACCATAAAAAGTCCATTAAAACCATGTTGCTCTTTGTAAGAGTGTAGCTGAACCTTTTAGTGGAGTTGTAGCTGGTTTGAAGCGGTTCTCCCCTGCTGTGTGTCTCTATGTAGATCTCAGATGCGCTGATCAAACGTGTGACGTCGTCTCAGGACCAGTGGGTCAAAGGGGCTTTGGAGCCCAAGGTGGGCCCTGAGTTTGACCTGACCCTGAACACAGACCCCCTGCTGCAGACCATACTACAGCTGGACTTTGTCCAGAGCAAAGGTAACCTATATGTGTTCATTTCTGAGTCATATTCATATACTTGCTACTGTTTGCGTAGTGTTGAGTCTATTCGTACACATTTTCATACAGTATATTGGTACATTGTTAGATAGTCTTGCAGTGGACTCCTCTTTCAAGTGTGCCTGTGATGTATTTTTGTATGGCTGTTCAGCAGTTAAGTAGACGCACTTGACTCTTGCGATATGCATCACCTGCACTCATTCTGTGCTTTATACCTTGGTGAAGTGGAAAAAATGCTTTTGTAAAACTGACCAAAAAGGTCTCCATGTTTCACACATGTTCAATATTCTGAGTATCTGATTAAAACATACTATGTGTCCAGAGCAATTGTTTCATTAGTCTATTTAAATATTGTGCTTGACTAAACCTGAGGAAGATTTGTAGTGCACAGTATATCCCCTGACAATGTCCTAGAATACCAGGATATATTTTGTCATATAAATACGATGTATTTCATTTCGCTCCAACACTTTTCCATATCTGTCTACTGAAGCAGACAAGATTTCCCCGTACACAGTTACCAACTTAGTCTGCTCCAAATACAACGTCATGTAAAACCAAATGAGATTTGAAACCAGGGGAAATGTAACCAGCATTCCCCTGAGAAAGCACAGTAGTTGATCAGTTCCACTATGTTGCAAACTAAGTCAAGCACCACACATCAACCCATGTCCAATATCATGTTTCAGATATACAGGAGACTCCATTATTGAAACAAATGCATTCAGGTGGATTGAAAGAGACGGAGAGCACAGGAGGTATTTCAGAGTTGCTATATGATCATCCAAATCCCCCTTTCCTCCTTGAGACCTGCCAGCCCACACCAGCCCACCACATTAAGGGGATAGAGTGCTCTCCTCCCATGCATGTTTCACCGCACTCTTCTCTGACAATATTCTTACCTGCCTGACAACAACAACTATCAACCACAACCTATCCATGCAGAGATAGATGTTAACTCCTCTGTGGTGTTCCTGCTATCCGTTTCTATTCAAGTGGAGTCTGCCACGGTGCCCCCGGCCCCCCTGCTGCAGCTGGAGAAGTGCTGCACCCGCAACAACAGTGCCACCCTGGCCTGGAGGGTCACTGTGCCCCCTAGCAACCCCATCGAAGGCTACATCCTGGAGCTGGACGACGGCAACGGGGGTCAATACAGGGTCAGATAATCCTTCACTTCACACATTAGAGAACGTGTCATCATGTCCGACGCTCCATGTAGTCTGACACTAGGGTGGAGCACTTCACGGGCGGGTGTTTTAACAGTAGATTAAGTCAAAGAATGTAAACGTTTGATGCTCATTATGCAATAAACGGTTTGCATGAGCTGTGTTTTATTTAGCCAGGCTCATTTCAATATGCATAATACAGTTCCACTGTAATTCTATGTGCAGTAGGGTGTCCTACCCGTTTCCTATAGATAACAGTTGTCGCCTCTGCCACGTATTTTATTATTCATAGTGCACATGCTGCAGTCAGAGCTCTAACTAACGCCAGATGGTCCTGTGCTGTACTGTATGTCTCTGTGTCCCAGGAGGTGTATGTAGGGAAGGAGACTGTGTGCACTGTGGACGGCCTCCACTTCAACAGCTCCTACAATGCCAGAGTCAAGGCCTATAACTCCACCGGAGTGGGGCCCTATAGCAAGACTGTGGTGCTGAAGACATCTGATGGTGGGTGTTCTGTGTTCTCTCACTTTGTGTTGACCAAACTGTAGACATGAAAGGGAAGGAAGAGAAGAACCCCCCGCCCCACCCAACTGGGGACCAGGGGACACCAGGCTTAATTAGTGCCCGGGGTACAGAATGATACTCTTTATTCACCGCTCCTGAGCCGAGCTCGTCCTCTGGGACATCTAGGCCTGCTGTTTACCGACAAAGCCTAGTCCTCCCATCAACGCTCTTGTTTGTGTCCTTAACTACGGAGTTCTAATCCACAGCAATGGTATCCCAGATCCCACTTTAATGGAAGGCGACTGGTGCAATCTGTCACTGTCCTGGCTGGGTGTGGTGGTACTAGTCAGCTCTGGGTCCCCAGAAACCTCCAGGTTTAGAGCAGTAAACACCATGGCAGAGCCAGAGATGAAGGAGCTCCACTAAAGAGGTGTCCAGTCCTGATATAGGGCTGACAGACAGTGGAAGTGGTCTCGCAGTTTAGCAAAGTATCACAGCGAGAGCGTGCCAGACTGTGATTACTCTAGCCTGCCAGCTGTCAGCGCATTGCCGTGCTCTCCCCGTCCATCCCTCCACTCCCCATCCCAGCCTTGCACTCAATCAATGGCATCAACTGCCTATCCTCTCTCCCTCTCCTCCCTCTCCCTGTCCTCCCATTACTGGGATGGGGAGTGGAGGGAGGGACAGGGAGAGGGAGAGGGAGAGAGGATAGGTTGTTGATGCCATTGATTGAGCTGACAGAGCAGCGGGACAAGGAGAGAGTTTAGACTGAGCAGAGTACAGGCGGCTCCAGCTCTGGCTCTGCCAGCTGCAATAACAATGGATCTCTGCATGTGGAGGCCTTAGTGAGTGCCTGTCGTGTGCCAGTTAACTGTTTATTCTAACATAGCAGTGCCTCTTTGAGGAATGGGGCTAATTAAGGCAATACACTGCAATGGTTTGACACAGCAGTGCCTTATGGGCAAGGAGCTGCTGAATGAATATGAATCCAGTGCTTGACTTTTAAATGAGAAGTAGAATTTTTCATTGTGCTGCTTTGTGAATATTTCATGTGTCATCTCACAGTATGCTGCCCAGCATGGCGTCCTAGCTGACCGTGCCATTCTATACTGGCATCATGTTTCATGCTCTCATGGGGCTCCATCCTCCAATGAGGTTCACTCAGACAACCATGCCCTAGAGACCTGGAAATGCTCTTATCTTGCTCTGACTCCTCCTACTGCTCTACTTTGTCTCTCCTGCAGTGGCCTGGTTCACCTTCGACCCCACCTCGGCTCACAGGGACATCATGTTGACCAATGAGAACCGGACAGTGAGCTGCAACAGCTACGATGACCGTGTGGTCCTGGGGACAGCCGCCTTCTCCAAGGGGGTCCATTACTGGGAGCTCAGGGTGGATCGCTATGACAACCACCCGGACCCTGCGTTCGGGGTGGCGAGGATCAATACGATGAAGGACATGATGCTGGGGAAGGATGATAAGGCCTGGGCCATGTACGTGGACAACAACCGCAGCTGGTTCATGCACAACAACTCCCACACCAACAGGTAGGTGACACATCTCTGGGGAGGAAGGCTGACTCCTGCTCCTCCACAGCTTCAGAGTTTAGAAATAGCCATCATGTGCTTTGTGTGTCATACTGTTAGGACTAAAACACGTATGCACTTGCAATACTTGGTAGGCAGTATCAGACCTCAGGATAAGACCCAGTTGCAGACAGTTTGAAGTAACAAAAGTTTATTACAAAAACGGGGGCAGGCAAATGACAGGTCAAGGACAGGCAGAGGTCAGTAATCCAGAGCAGAGTCCGAAAGGTACAGAACGACAGGCAGGCTCAGGGTAGGCAGAGGTCAGTAATCCAGGGCAGTGTCACAAGGTACAGAACAGCAGGCAGGTTCAAGGCAGGCAGAATGGTCAAAACCTGGAAAACTAGAAAACAGGGACTAGAGCGAAAACAGTAGTACAGGAAAAACCGCTGGTAGGCTTGACGAGACAAGACGAACTGGCAACAGACAAACAGAGAACACAGGTATACATACACAGGGGATAATGGGGCAAATGGGCGACACCTGGAGGGGGGTGGAGACAAGCACAAAGACAGGTGAAACAGATCAGGGTGTGACAGGCAGTTAGTTGGAAATGGAAGAGATTATTCTCAGGGCAGTGCTCTTATGTTTTGTAATATTACACATAGATTCAAAGACAAAGAGGCCACAGGCTTAGCAACCTACAGTAGCCCCAGGGACATGAATATCCAGAGCAGAATCCTCCTTCCTCGTTAAACCAAAAATACAGTAGTAGTTACTATTTTCAGTCGTTGATTAAAGAGTTTCCCTGTTTTTGTCTTTCATAGCACATCATCTTTTGGTTTCTTTGTGACATAGCTGTTTGACTGGGGGCACACTTTCACACTTCCACCATTTTGTTGTTTGAGCTGCTCACTCTCAAAAACTAAAACACTGCTGGCTTTTGGGGTTTCCAATGAGTTGACTGGTTTGAGTGTAACTATTTACATACGGCTTTGCACTGCCAAAGTGTTTCAGATGTTTGGATATGGATGCGTTTATGGACTTAGTGCCTCAGGTTGTTTTCTTTATTCCATTGGAAGGGAGAAAATATATACACCCTGAAGGAGAAGCTTGGGAATGTTTTGATATATTTGTTGGACTACAAGTATTCCGAATATATTAGGGATTTACTGTACATCAAATCACACATAGCCTACATACGAACACAAAAGATTTAGCAATTAGGTCAAATCTAATGTCTTGAATAGAGAAAACGATTTTCCGCTCAAAGCTATTTGCTCCATAGTGTTTTTGGACTCATTGGGATCCCACTACCCATCAGAGATCCCAGACCACTCTCAAAGGGCCTGTGTGAGCTGTTTTGATGTAGTACATTAGGTCTATACTCTGTGTGTGTGTTCTGCAGGGCCGAGGGAGGCATCTCCAAGGGTGCCACTGTGGGCATCCTGCTGGACCTGAACAAGTACACTCTAACGTTCTTCATCAACAAAGAGCAGCATGGCCCCGTGGCCTTTGAGAACCTGGAGGGAGTCTTCATGCCTGCTGTCAGCATCAACAGAAATGTCCAGGTGAGCACTGATAGTCAGACAGAGCTGATTAGGTTTCAGAAATTCATTCAGATAGTTTTGTCTCTAAATTCAAGGATTATCGGCTTAATTTAGAAATGAAATGAATCTCCAGATTAAGGATGTGCTAAACTGCATAGGCTGTACACATATATACAGTGGGGCAAAAAAGTATTTAGTCAGCCACCAATTGTGCACGTTCTCCCACTTAAAAAGATGTGAGAGGCCTGTAATTTTCATCATAGGTACACTTCAAAAAAATCCAGAAAATCACATTGTAGGATTTTTAATTAATTAATTAGCAAATTATGGTGGAAAATAAGTATTTGGTCACCTACAAACAAGCAAGATTTCTGTCTCTCACAGACCTGTAACTTCTTCTTTAAGAGGCTCCTCTATCCTCCACTCGTTACCTGTATTAATGGCACCTGTTTGAACTTGTTATCAGTATAAAAGACACCTGTCCACAACCTAAAACAGTCACACTCCAAACTCCACTATGGCCAAGACCAAAGAGCTGTCAAAGGACACCAGAAACAAAATTGTAGACCTACAGCAGGCTGGGAAGACTGAATCTGCAATAGGTAAGCAGCCAAAAATCCCAGAACCACACGGAACCTAGTGAATGACCTACAGAGAGCTGGGACCAAAGTAACAAAGCCTACCATCAGCAAGGGCATTGAAGATGAAACGTGGCTGGGTCTTTCAGCATGACAATGATCCCAAACACACCACCCGGGCAACAAAGGAGTGGCTTCGTAAGAAGCATTTCAAGGTCCTGGAGTGGCCTAGCCAGTCTCCAGATCTCAACCCCATAGAAAATCTTTGGAGGGAGTTGAAAGTCCGTGTTGCCCAGCAACAGCCCCAAAACATCACTGCTCTAGAGGAGATCTGCATGGAGGAATGGGCCAAAATACCAGCAACAGTGTGTGAAAACCTTGTGAAGACTTACAGAAAACGTTTGACCTCTGTCATTGCCAACAAAGAGTATATAACAAAGTATTTTGATAAACTTTTGTTATTGACCAAATACTTATTTTCCACCATAATTTGCAAATAAATTCATAAAAAATCCTACAATGTGATTTTCTGGATTTCTTTCTTTTCATTTTGTCTGTCATAGTTGTGGGAGAACTTGCACAATTGGTGGCTGACTAAATACTTTTTTGCCCCACTGTATTTTTGAATTGTTACTAACCAGCAAATATGCTGAGTTAATGAGCACTGTGGTTCAAATTCTGGACCTCGAGTCAGCAGTTTAATCTGTCATGAACTCATTTGGAACTGTTTGTCCTTCGCAGGTGACCCTACTAACAGGAATGGAGGTGCCAAAGAATATTAAGCAGCAGTAGCCTCCCAAGGTGTCTAGGCACAGTCCCACCAATGTCAACATGGATTCCTCCTGCTCCACTCCCCCCCCCCCCTTAGTACTACTACTGTTCAATGCCTATGATCAAATATCACCCTTAGAGGGAATCTTATATACAAAGGACTTTTGTACATCAATTATATTGTTTTTTATAATTTACCAAGTCTTAATTTCATCTCAATCCGTACAATCAGATTCTGTGTTTACAGTCAGAAAGCCAACGGGTGCTTTAATGAAGTGCATCTCTGAAACAAAATCCCATACTAGGGTAGAGTCATGAGATGCCCTACAGTACAATGTCTCTACTGTATTCATCTTCTTCTCTCAGGTTAGTTCATAGAGAGTTTGTATACTCCTATTTCTTTAGAGGAAACTAAACATCAGCCTATCTAACTCATAAATAGAGATTAATAGAGCTTTTCTCAGACATATTATTGGTGATATACTGGACTATCTTTTCGACTTTACAAAGCCTTGCCAGAGTTGGAGTAAATTCAGTTTCAATTCTGGTCAATTGAAAATGACGTATTGGGGATTTATATCCTATAAATTCAATTTCATGAAATTGAAATGGATTTCACCCCAGCCTCGCTTTCAATAAGAGAGTAAAGGTGGTCAGATCAGTTTTAAGGACAAATCAGTATAAGGGA
This sequence comes from Oncorhynchus gorbuscha, assembly GCF_021184085.1. NCBI lineage: Eukaryota > Metazoa > Chordata > Actinopteri > Salmoniformes > Salmonidae > Oncorhynchus > Oncorhynchus gorbuscha. The sequence continues at coordinate 52,380,804 of NC_060186.1, forward strand.
CAAATCAGAGGATAAACTGTATCTTATCAAACACAAAATTCTGTCGCTAGAGGACAAATCTTGGTTCGAAGTGAAGCCAAACCACTGTGACATTGAGATGTAACATTGCCATGTATTATTTTGTCAAACGATCTACATACAGTAGATAGTATCTTCTTTCAAAGTATTTATTGTTTAATGCGTTGACTTTTACTACACTGTTGAAATATTTATTAAGAGGGTGTATGCTCATGTGATGTTTGAATGAACAGGTATTGTTAAAGGGATTTTAAATCAGTTAAAAATATTGTATTGACAGACCACCAGAGGGTCAAGTTTGCATGATATGTAAGGAAACTGTAAATACGTCTCCCAAGCATGTATTCTAAGCTAACTAGTTTACTTAAAACTCTATATGTATATAGTAAAACAATGCACAACAGTGCTATGCGGAAGCCTTTCAAACGACCTATTACAGTACAATAACAGTTTGCCCCATAGAGTTTGAGTTAGGATTACAGCGTCACATTAATTTCACCACAGTATGTATTTTACCTTTATGTGACAAGTTAAATCATTTTATGGGGCTAAAGCATATTAATTTGCCATGTCAGATGACAAAATGAATGAAGAGGGTTAAGCAGTGCATTTGTGATTTGTCAGAGGGAATCTTTATGGAATTGTAGATACTAGGCAGGCTTATTATCCCACATTTACATTTGACCATGTCTTCATTATGTTTGAGTTCACACACTGGTATATCATTAATCTGCATTCGACGCAGTTAGGAGTTTTGTATTATATTATTTAATTATAATTTTGTGAACATCTTGATCTCTTTCTGCTACTAAAAGTGTTGCTTCAAAGTAATGTGCCCTTAATCCAAAATGGTAATATGTTTTTCGATTAAGGATACCAAAGCTATTGCCATTAGTGGAACATTCTGCTCAGAGTCTGTGTTGAAGCACTGTGGTACACTATTGGTGAAAATGAGTTGTACTGCTCTTGTAATATTTTCTCTTTGTAAAAACACCAAATATAGTACTGGCATTTTTTAATAGTCTTTAAATCTAATATGGGGGTTATTTAGCTGTGTTAATGGTGTTTTCTGAACAGAACCATTGCCTTGTACATTGAACATGTTGATATGATGTAGAGCAGACTGTCTGATGGAACTAAAGTATGTCCAAAGCTAAAACGTGGAGATGACCATTCCCGGGGTAAATAAAAATGGATGGGAAATGTACATGAAATGTTGACAGCTGTTAGGCTGGACTGATAATTGGCTAGAGCCATTTTGTATAAAGACGAGCCAATGCATCAGGTTCCAGCATGTATTGAGTTATTAAGTGGCTCCAAGTGAATGTTGTCAATTACAGAACCGTCCCTACTTTCGTATAAAACTGAATTAGTGCTTGTGACGGAAACTACAGTATAGGGAAGTGTGAGGTGTAACGAAACTACAGTATAGGGAAGTGTGAGGTGTAACGAAACTACAGTATAGGGAAGTGTGAGGTGTAACGAAACTACAGTATAGGGAAGTGTGAGGTGTAACGAAACTACAGTATAGGGAAGTGTGAGGTGTAACGAAACTACAGTATAGGGAAGTGTGAGGTGTAACGAAACCACAGTATAGGGAAGTGTGAGGTGTAACGAAACCACAGTATAGGGAAGTGTGAGGTGTAACGAAACCACAAAAGGCAAACAAAATGGTGTCCATGTAGCCTCTCAGCAATCATTATGGAAATGGCACAAATAAAACACTGCAGGTACAGACCTTAATATCAAAAGATCCTTAGTAGTAAATGCAGATAGTAGTTTATCCTCTCTAAGTGTTGTCTATTTGTGTGTTTGGCATGGATTTTCCCTCCCCAACATGGTAGCCTGCTTCTGAATGTTAACCCCCCAAAAAATAACAAAAAAATAGTGCTAGAAAGTCACTACTGTCAGATTACGTTTGCATTTGAATCTTTTTATTTTCCCCATATTTACTGTTCCCACCCTGATTATGGCATGTGGGGGGAGGAGATGTTGCAGTGTCTGTGGGGCAGGCACGTATCTCATGCCCTGGGGTGCCTGTTGCCCTCACTGCCACACTACCAGAGAACTAGGCTGGGTGCACCACCAAACCTCATGGGGAATGTCAACTGGTCCTTTAGGACACTGTATCTATGTCCACAGTATGCGTCCACAAAAAGCTGTGCTTCTTTTTCTAGAATTCTGTTCATGTGTATGTATGTTCTTTCGTTCTCATCTCTCCTACAATGTAAACGTTTTGTACTTCTAAGTGGTTTGTATATGCAATGCGTTGTACTTGGCATTGATTTCATATTATACAGTGTAAAAGAAAAGCAAAAAGCAATGTATTTTTTTTCCTTTTTTAAAATTAATAAATGAGTAACTGTGATGGAATATGAATGGGCTCATCAGTATCTTTTTCTATAGTCTTCCTGGGGTTATGTTGATTGAGGCTTGGACATCAATTGTCTAATCTGTATCTTCATATGAACTCTGCAAAACTCCTAGAAATGCAGCAAAAATGCAACTCTTCATCACTGTTTTCAATTCTTCACATTTTATTTACCAACCTATCAGAGCAAAACACCAGTCTCAACGTCAAAAGCGAAGAGGCGACTCTGGGATGGTGGCCTTCTAGGCAGAGTTGCAAAGAAAAAGCCATACCTCAGACTGGCCAATAAAAAGAAAAGATTAAGATGGGCAAAATAACACAGACACTGGACAGAGGAACTCTGCATAGAAGGCCAGCATCCCGGAGTCGCCTCTTCACTGTTGACGTTAAGACAGGTGTTTTGGGTACTATTTAATGAAGCTGCCAGTTGAGGACTTGTGAGGTGTGTATTTCTCAAACTAGACACTCTAATGTACTTGTCCTCTTGCTCAGTGGTGCACCGGGGCCTCCCACTCCTCTTTCTATTCTGGTTAGAGCCAGTTTGCGCTATTCTGTGAAGGTAGTAGTACACAGCGCTGTACGAGATCTTCAGTTTCTTGGAATTTCTCGCATGGAATAGCCTTCATTTCTCAGAACAAGAATAGACTGACGAGTTTCAGAAGAAAGGTCTTTGTTTCTGGCCATTTTGAGCCTGTAATTGAACCCACAAATGCTGATGCTCCAGATACTCAGCTCGTCTAAAGAAGGCCAGTTGTATTGCTTCTTTAATCAGTACAACAGTTTTCCGCTGTGCTAACATAATTGCAAAAGGGTTTTCTAATGATGTCATGTTTTGTCATTTATTATCTTGTCTTGTCCCTGTGCTTCCCATTCTATTCGTTTCCCTCTGCTGGTCTTATTAGGTTCTTTCCCTCTTTCTATCCCTCTCTCTCCCCCTCCCTCTCTCACTCTCTCGCTCTCTCTTCTCTCTATCGTTCCGTTCCTGCTCCCAGCTGTTCCTATTCCCCTAATCATCATTTAGTCTTCCCACACCTGTTCCCGATCCTTTTCCCTGATTAGAGTCCCTATTTCACTCCTTGTTTCCCGTACCTGCCCTGTCGGATCCTCATTTATAATTCACCGTGCTGTGTCTATGTTTTGCCCTGTCGTGTCGTGTTTCCCTCAGATGCTGCGTGGTGAGCAGGTGTCTGAGTCTGCTAGGTTCAAGTGCCTTCCCGAGGCAACCTGCAGTTCTCGATCAAGTCTCCAGTCCGTTCTCGTCTTTACGTGTAGTATTATGCTTTTTGTTTTGTAAAGTTTATTCTGGATTAAATACTCTGTTTTCGCCAAGTCGCTTTTGGGTCCTCATTCACCTGCATGACAGAAGGATCCGACCAAGGAATGGACCCAGCGACTACAGACGCTCGTAACACTGCCGTCGAGATCCAAGGAGCCATGCTCGGCAGACACGAGCAGGAATTGTCTGCTGCTCGCCATGCCGTGGAGAGCCTGGCCGCTCAGGTTTCCGACCTCTCTGGACAGTTCCAGAGTCTTCGTCTCGTGCCACCTGTTACTTCCTGGCCTGCCGAGCCTCCAGAACCTAGGGTTAATAACCCACCTTGCTACTCCGGGCAGCCCACTGAGTGCCGCTCCTTTCTCACCCAGTGTGAGATTGTGTTCTCTCTCCAACCCAACACATACTCTAGAGAGAGAGCTCGGGTTGCTTACGTCATTTCACTCCTTACTGGCCGGGCCCGAGAGTGGGGCACAGCTATCTGGGAGGCAAGGGCTGATTGTTCTAACAATTACCAGAACTTTAAAGAGGAGATGATTCGGGTTTTTGACCGTTCAGTTTTTGGTGGGGAGGCTTCTAGGGTCCTGGCTTCCCTATGCCAAGGTGATCGATCCATAACGGATTACTCTATAGAGTTTCGTACTCTTGCTGCCTCTAGTGACTGGAACGAGCCGGCGCTGCTCGCTCGTTTTCTGGAGGGACTCCACACAGTGGTCAAAGATGAGATTCTCTCTCGGGAGGTTCCTTCCAGTGTGGACTCTTTGATTGCTCTCGCCATCCGCATAGAACGACGGGTAGATCTTCGTCACCAGGCTCGTGGAAGAGAGCTCGCATCAACGGTGTTTCCCTGCTCCGCATCGCAACCATCTCCCTCCTCTGGCTCTGAGACTGAGCCCATGCAGCTGGGAGGGATTCGCATCTCGACTAAGGAGAGGGAACGGAGGATCACCAACCGCCTGTGCCTCTATTGCGGATTTGATGGACATTTTGTTAATTCATGTCCAGTAAGAGGCCAGAGCCCATCAGTAAGCGGAGGGCTACTGGTGAGCGCTACTACTCAGGTCTCTTCATCTAGATCTTGTACTACTATGTCGGTCCATCTACGCTGGACCGGTTCGGGTGCTACATGCAGTGCCTTGATTGACTCTGGGGCTGAGGGTTGTTTCATGGACGAAGCATGGGTTCGGAAACATAACATTCCTTTCAGACAGTTAGACAAGCCTACGCCCATGTTTGCCTTAGATGGTAGTCATCTTCCCAGTATCAGATTTGAGACACTACCTTTAACTCTCACAGTATCTGGTAACCACAGTGAGACTATTTCTTTTTTGATTTTTCGTTCACCTTTCACACCTGTTGTTTTGGGTCATCCCTGGCTAGTATGTCATAATCCTTCTATTAATTGGTCTTGTAATTCTATCCTATCCTGGAACGTATCTTGTCATGTGAAGTGCTTAATGTCTGCCATCCCTCCCATTTCTTCTGTCCCCACTTCTCAGGAGGAACCTGGCGATTTGACAGGAGTGCCGGAGGAATATCATGATCTGCGCACGGTCTTCAGTCGGTCCCGAGCCAACTCCCTTCCTCCTCACCGGTCGTATGATTGTAGTATTGATCTCCTTCCGGGGACCACTCCTCCTCGGGGTAGACTATACTCTCTGTCGGCTCCCGAACGTAAGGCTCTCGAGGATTATTTATCTGTGTCTCTTGACGCCGGTACCATAGTGCCTTCTTCCTCTCCGGCCGGGGCGGGGTTCTTTTTTGTTAAGAAGAAGGACGGTACTCTGCGCCCCTGCGTGGATTATCGAGGGCTGAATGACATAACGGTTAAGAATCGTTATCCGCTTCCCCTTATGTCATCAGCCTTCGAGATTCTGCAGGGAGCCAGGTGCTTTACTAAGTTGGACCTTCGTAACGCTTACCATCTCGTGCGCATCAGAGAGGGGGACGAGTGGAAAACGGCGTTTAACACTCCGTTAGGGCATTTTGCGTACCGGGTTCTGCCGTTTGGTCTCGCCAATGCGCCAGCTGTTTTTCAGGCATTAGTTAATGATGTTCTGAGAGACATGCTGAACATCTTTGTTTTTGTCTATCTTGACGATATCCTGATTTTTTCACCGTCACTCGAGATTCATGTTCAGCACGTTCGACGTGTTCTACAGCGCCTTTTAGAGAATTGTCTCTACGTAAAGGCTGAGAAGTGCTCTTTTCATGTCTCCTCCGTTACTTTTCTCGGTTCCGTTATTTCCGCTGAAGGCATTCAGATGGATTCCGCTAAGGTCCAAGCTGTCAGTGATTGGCCCGTTCCAAGGTCACGTGTCGAGTTGCAGCGCTTTTTAGGTTTCGCTAATTTCTATCGGCGTTTCATTCGTAATTTCGGTCAAGTTGCTGCCCCTCTCACAGCTCTTACTTCTGTCAAGACGTGTTTTAAGTGGTCCGGTTCCGCCCAGGGAGCTTTTGATCTTCTAAAAGAACGTTTTACGTCCGCTCCTATCCTCGTTACTCCTGACGTCACTAGACAATTCATTGTCGAGGTTGACGCTTCAGAGGTAGGCGTGGGAGCCATTCTATCCCAGCGCTTCCAGTCTGACGATAAGGTTCATCCTTGCGCTTATTTTTCTCATCGCCTGTCGCCATCTGAGCGCAACTATGATGTGGGTAACCGTGAACTGCTCGCCATCCGCTTAGCCCTAGGCGAATGGCGACAGTGGTTGGAGGGGGCGACCGTTCCTTTGTCGTTTGGACAGACCATAAGAACCTTGAGTACATCCGTTCTGCCAAACGACTTAATGCCCGTCAAGCTCGTTGGGCGTTGTTTTTCGCTCGTTTCGAGTTTGTGATTTCTTACCGTCCGGGTAGCAAGAACACCAAGCCTGATGCCTTATCCCGTCTGTTTAGTTCTTCTGTGGCTTCTACTGATCCCGAGGGATTCTTCCTTATGGGCGTGTTGTCGGGTTGACAGTCTGGGGAATTGAAAGACAGGTTAAGCAAGCACTCACGCACACTGCGTCGCCGCGCGCTTGTCCTAGTAACACCCTTTTCGTTCCTGTTTCCACTCATCTGGCTGTTCTTCAGTGGGCTCACTCTGCCAAGTTAGCTGGTCATCCCGGTGTTCGAGGCACTCTTGCGTCTATTCGCCAGCGCTTTTGGTGGCCGACTCAGGAGCGTGACACGCGCCGTTTCGTGGCTGCTTGTTCGGACTGCGCGCAGACTAAGTCGGGTAACTCTCCTCCTGCCGGTCGTCTCAGACCGCTCCCCATTCCTTCTCGACCATGGTCTCACATCGCCCTAGACTTCATTACCGGTCTGCCTTTGTCTGCGGGGAAGACTGTGATTCTTACGGTTGTCGATAGGTTCTCTAAGGCGGCACATTTCATTCCCTCGCTAAACTTCCTTCCGCTAAGGAGACGGCACAAATCATTATCGAGAATGTGTTCAGAATTCATGGCCTCCCGTTAGACGCCGTTTCAGACAGAGGCCCGCAATTCACGTCACAGTTTTGGAGGGAGTTCTGTCGTTTGATTGGTGCGTCCGTCAGTCTCTCTTCCGGGTTTCATCCCCAGTCTAACGGTCAAGCAGAGAGGGCCAATCAGACGATTGGTCGCATACTACGCAGCCTTTCTTTCAGAAACCCTGCGTCTTGGGCAGAACAGCTCCCCTGGGCAGAATACGCTCACAACTCGCTTCCTTCGTCTGCTACCGGGTTATCTCCGTTTCAGAGTAGTCTGGGTTATCAGCCTCCTCTATTCTCTTCCCAGCTTGCCGAGTCCAGCGTTCCCTCCGCTCAAGCGTTTGTCCAACGTTGTGAGCGCACCTGGAGGAGGGTGAGGTCTGCACTTTGCCGCTACAGGGCACAGACTGTGAGAGCCGCCAATAAACGCAGGATTAAGAGTCCTAGGTATTGTTGCGGCCAGAGAGTGTGGCTTTCCACTCGCAACCTTCCTCTTACGACAGCTTCTCGTAAGTTGACTCCGCGGTTCATTGGTCCGTTCCGTGTCTCCCAGGTCGTCAATCCTGTCGCTGTGCGACTGCTTCTTCCGCGACATCTTCGTCGCGTCCATCCTGTCTTCCATGTCTCCTGTGTTAAGCCCTTTCTTCGCACCCCCGTTCGTCTTCCCTCCCCCCCTCCCGTCCTTGTCGAGCGCACCTATTTACAAGGTACATAAGATCATGGACATGCGTTCTCGGGGACGGGGTCACCAATACTTAGTGGATTGGGAGGGTTACGGTCCTGAGGAGAGGAGTTGGGTTCCGTCTCGGGACGTGCTGGACCGTTCACTCATTGATGATTTCCTCCGTTGCCGCCAGGATTCCTCCTCGAGTGCGCCAGGAGGCGCTCGGTGAGTGGGGGGTACTGTCATGTTTTGTCATTTATTATCTTGTCTTGTCCCTGTGCTTCCCATTCTATTCGTTTCCCTCTGCTGGTCTTATTAGGTTCTTTCCCTCTTTCTATCCCTCTCTCTCCCCCTCCCTCTCTCACTCTCTCGCTCTCTCTTCTCTCTATCGTTCCGTTCCTGCTCCCAGCTGTTCCTATTCCCCTAATCATCATTTAGTCTTCCCACACCTGTTCCCGATCCTTTTCCCTGATTAGAGTCCCTATTTCACTCCTTGTTTCCCGTACCTGCCCTGTCGGATCCTCATTTATAATTCACCGTGCTGTGTCTATGTTTTGCCCTGTCGTGTCGTGTTTCCCTCAGATGCTGCGTGGTGAGCAGGTGTCTGAGTCTGCTAGGTTCAAGTGCCTTCCCGAGGCAACCTGCAGTTCTCGATCAAGTCTCCAGTCCGTTCTCGTCTTTACGTGTAGTATTATGCTTTTTGTTTTGTAAAGTTTATTCTGGATTAAATACTCTGTTTTCGCCAAGTCGCTTTTGGGTCCTCATTCACCTGCATGACAAATGATCAATTAGCCTTTTAAAATGATAAACTTGGATTAGCTAACAGAATGTGGCATTGGAACACAGGAGTGATGGTTGCTGATAATGGGCCTCTGTACGCCTTTGTAGATATTCCATTAAAAATCAACAGTTTCCAGCTACAATAGTCATTTACAACATTAACAATATCTACACTGTATTTCTGATCAATTTTATGTTATTTTATTGGACAAAAAAATGTGATTTTCTTTCAAAACAAGGACATTTCTATGTGGCCGCAAACTTTTGAATTTATATATATATTCATAGCAATCTAAAATTAGACCAAAAACCCGCAACCCGTGACCAATACTTGTTCACCCGGGACATCTTTTTCAAAGTAGCCCAATTTGACTGAAAAACTATGAACATAGCAACACTTAGCTAAACAGAAACTTCTGCAGTGCATAGCAAACAGACTGGACTGGCCAATGGTAGGCATTTTTTTTAGTTCATCCATCATTCCAGTGAAAGTGACCAATCGAAGGTTTATAGACACCCATCCACGTTAAACCCACCCTCCATCAGCCTGAAAATCCAAACCCAAAGGTGTCAAGACTTGAGAGTAATTTGATCAATTGAGAAAGTGTTATTTTTGATCTGTGACAATAAAGCTCTTAAGTTTAATGCGCACACTTGACTGACCTGTGCACTTGCTGGACGCGTCTGCTCGCATGCCCATTTTCTTCTCTCGATTGTGTTTTCTCGCGCCATGATGTTTCATCTTGATCGCGCGCGCCATCTAGTGCTCGTTCAACTCTTGGATCGGATTTGAGAACATATTTCGCTGCCATTGTGTCTTTAACGTTACAGCAAAGGGAGCCGACGCTAAAAAAAAAGAGAGATGACTATGAAGACATTTTGGAAGAGAGGAGGAACTCCAGCGACTTGAAATATGCATTCGGGTGCTATTCACCGGTTCTTTACAAGGGACTCACTCCCTGCAACGCACACATGCTCAAGAATATCGTCTATTCTGATCAGCTATGTGATTAATCAGGTAGGTAATTAATACTATCGGCCGCATGTGCAAAGGTTGTCATGGTTGTTATAGGTTGTGAAGTGTTAAAATCTCAGTGTTTCTATTGAGCCTCACACCACAGTGACATCTCGACCCGTCTGATCCACAATTTTAGTCAACATGTGTAGATGACAAAATGTGTTGATCAAAGTGTGCAGGAATGTAACTTTATATTGCTTTGCATGCAGGGTTATACTTGACCTTATCACTCAAGGGCTAATTCCCTCCCTTCAGTGTTTAAACCAGTTTGACCACCAATGACTAATGTCTTGACAACTTTCTCTGAAACTGTCTTTGGGGTTAGGCAATGCATGTATTATTCATAACCTCTGTCTTCTGGTTGATGATCATACCCAGGTGTCACAAGAGTCTGGCGAAGCCCCTGACATCAGCCAGGAAGAGTCCTGTGTTATTCTGGAGGAGATGGCCTGTGTCATTCTGGAGGAGATGGCCTGTGACATTCTGGAGGAGATGGCCTGTGTCATTCTGGAGGAGATGGCCTGTGTAATTCTGGAGGAGATGGCCTGTGTCATTCTGGAGGAGATGGCCTGTGTCATTCTGGAGGAGATGGCCTGTGTCATTCTGGAGGAGATGGCCTGTGTCATTCTGGAGGAGATGGCCTGTGTCATTCTGGAGGAGATGGCCTGTGTAATTCTGGAGGAGATGGCCTGTGTCATTCTGGAGGAGATGGCCTGTGTCATTCTGGAGGAGATGGCCTATCGGCTCCAGATCAGCACCGTCCACTTCTTTGCCTTCACCCTCAGCAAGGACTTCAAAACGCTCTTGCAACATGTCTGTATTAACATGGATTATTAATTAGTCTGAGGTCTGTTATGAATCTATTGCAAAGTAGTACAACATTAAGGATTATGGGGCATGTGGGATATTAACTATTTTCCCTGTTAATAAAGTTAATTCATATTCACACATTCTTCAAAGTAGCCATCCTTTTCTTTGATGACACACTGTTGGCATTCCATCACTCCATCACTCTCCTTCTTGGACAAATAGCCCTTACACAGCCTGGAGGTGTGTTGGGTCATTGTCCTGTTGACAAAAAAACTAATTATAGTCCCACTAAGCACAAACCAGATGGGATGGCGTATCGCTGTAGAATGCTGTGGTAGCCATGCTGGTAAAGTGTGCCTTGAATTCTAATTAAATCACTGACAGTGTCACCGCCACAGCATCACACCTCCTCCTCCATGCTTCACGGTGGGAACCATACATGCGGAGATCATCCTCTCACCTACTCTGCATCTCACAAAGACATGGCGGTTGAAACCAAATATCTCAAATTTGGACTCATCAGACCAAAGGACAGATGTCCGATGCTCATGTTTCTTGGCCCAAGCAAGTCTTTTCTTCTTATTGGTGACCTTTAGTCGTGGTTTCAATGCAGCAATTTAACTATGAAGGCCTGACTCACGTCTCTGAAGAGTTGAAGTTGAGACGTGTCTGTTCCTTGAACTCTGTGAAGCATTTATTTGGGCTGAAATCTAAGGTGCAGTTAACTCTAATGAACTTATCCTCTGCAGCAGAGGTAACTCTGGGTCTTCCTTTCCTGTGGTGGTCCACATGAGAGCCAGTTTCATCATAGCGCTTGATGGTTTTTGCGACTGTACTTGAAGAAACGTTGAAAGTTCTTGAAGTGTTCCTTATTGACTGACCTTGTCTCAAAGTAATGATGGACTGTAATTTCTCTTTGCTTATTTGAGCTGTTTTTGCCATAATATGGACTTAGTCTTTTACCAAATAGGGCTATCTTCTGTATACCACCACTACCTTGTCACAACATAACTGATTGGCTCAAACACATTAAGAAGGAAAGAAATTCCACAAATGAACTTTTAACAAGGAACACCTGTTAATTGAAATGCATTCCAGGTGACTATCTCATGAATCTGATTGAGAGAATGCCAAGAGTGTGCAAAGCCTTCATCAAGGCAAATGGTGGCTACTTTGAAGAATCTCAAATATAAAATATATTTTGATTTGTTTAACACGTTTTTGGTTACTACATGATCCCATATGTGTTATTTCATAGTTTTGATGTCTTCACTATTATTCTACAATGTAGAAAATAGTCAAAATAAAAAAACTCCTCTGAATGAGTAGGTGTGTCCAAACTATTGACTGCGACTGTATATTTTGTAAAAATATATATATTTCACAAAAGTAGTGCGCTGGGCCTTTAATAGTCCTGTATTAGCAGACCCATATCACGGGCCATGTCGGACAAACCTTACACTCATAACTTTCGACAACTGATAACTCTCTCCACTATATTTTTTTTGTGTTTTGTTGTTGTTGACTTGAGACTCTGTTTAATTTGAGTTGGTTTGTCATGGTCTGCAGTAATCACTGGTCCTCCTAACTGAGTCCTATCCTGTTACAGACACATCCCTATGAAGCCCTTGGAGGAGACCCAGTAGTTTGTCAACGACACGGCCTACAGGATAGTGCGTCTGCAGGAGGACAACATGGTGCCGATGCCCTGTGTCCCGATGGCCTCTGTCCTGCAGAACCTGGCCCTGTCCTATGGTGTCTTCCTAGACTGGCCTGGTAGGATCCACACCCAGCCAAAGGCAAGGCACATTGATCCCAGTGTAACTCTTCCTTTTAACGCTAACTCACTCTGAACTCCACGTTTATTGTGCTTCTGGCTTTAACTCTCCAGTTGACCTCAAGTGATACAGTAAGCTCCTTGTTGCTGTTGCTTAGTGTTTTGTCATTGATGTAGCCTCAGCACAACTTAGCCTAAATATAAATGCAGCACATCTGGCGCCACTCCAGGCAACAAGTGAATGTCATACACATTGCTTTAGAATGTGATCAAAGGCGATGTAATTATCTTTAAAAAAAAAAACTGCCCCACAAAAACCCAAGATATGTAATCAGGGGATTGATTGCAATATGGTCGTATTGGAATTTAGCCAGGGAATGAATCTTCATTTCCTTGCCGAAGTCTTTCTCGGAGCCATCTGAATGTTCAGAATCTCAGTTCTCTCATTGACTTTGATTGGACTCATATTATTTATTACACCCATTGCTCCAGATGCAATATGATGTTTGATATCCAGTTCCCTTTGATGTCAAAATATATAATTAGCTCAGTGTGAACCTCTCGGCTTGCTAACCAGAGCCAGATGGTGCTCTCATGGCCCTTCAAGGCCTCGGATGAGTCCCTTGTCATTGCTTTGGGGATGTCACCTGCCATCCTTAATGAGTCACTGGTGTTGTGACAACATGTTGTGTCTGTAGGATCGTCTCAGTTAGACACCCTATGCGTGCCCGTCCAGACGGAATTCACTGCTGGGCCTCATGTCACCTTGTTACTTTGTCTGACTCCCTTTTCTGTTGTCTATCTGTCTCTTGTTGTCTCTGTCTTTGTCTTTTCTCTCTCTCCTCCAGACCGTGCTCCCGCAACTAAGGTAGTGTCGTCCAGCCTGGCTCTTCATAGGAGCTTGGTGTGTGTCTCAGGGGGCCTGGCTAGTCACGCCTCCTTCAAAAAGGAAAGGTGAAAGCCTGGCTGTTGCTCTCATTTGTAATAATACACAGGTTTTATATAGCGCTTTCCATGGACCCGAAGAAACTTACTAGAAATATTTGATTAGGGTCAAAATAAATGTATAGTCCCTGTTTGTGTCCACTCAACATACCTGCTTTTATGTCGTCCCAAGAGGGTGCATGGCTGAGGTTTTGAATGTGTGTTTTTCAAACGGTCTCTTTCATCCTCTGTCCTGTGGACACTGTCCAGGAAATACTTAGATGCAGAGTGATGATTTTTGTGTAATATATGGTGACTGGAAGGCGTGCTAGCAACAATGACAAGAAGCTGCCATGTGGGGAATCATAGGTGTCTCGTTTCAGCTCATTCTATCTTGTTATTATTGACGCATGTCTTGTTTTGAGGTGTGTTGACTGATGTCATGTCTATGCTAATTTGCTAGCTAGCGAACCAACAACTGTAATGATGTATTTGAGAGAAGACAAGTGTTCATTGCCCAAATGTAATTATCTTTTCAAGTATAGTTTACATGTTGTCAACAGCCTATGGGAATATCCCTGTAGGACTTTGAGGTGCCGTGTTACCTGCTGGTGAAGACTGGTGCTGTTCAGATGCTGCAGCAGGACATAGTGATGACAGACAGAGGTCAGCCCTTACTTTCCTTCTTTAATGGCTTGCTGGAACCATTCCTTTAATGCTACCAGGTACACTGGCCCTCTGACTAGCACTAATGTAATGTTTCTATCTGTCATGTTTGTCATTTATTGTCATGTCTTGTCCCTGTGCTCCCCATGCTATTCGTTTCCCTCTGCTGGTCTTGTTTGGTTCTATCCCTCTCTCTCCCCCTCCCTCTCTCACTCTCTCGCTCTCTCTTCTCTCTGTCGTTCCGTTCCTGCTCCCAGCTGTTCCTATTCCCCTAATCATCATTTAGTCTTCCCACACCTGTTCCCGATCCTTTCCCCTGATTAGAGTCCCTATTTATTCCTTTGTGTTCCGTTCCTGTCCCGTCGGTTCCTTGTATTGTATTCACCATGCCGTGATTGCGTTTCGCCCTGTCCTGTCGTGTTTTTGCCGTGATTGTGTATCACCCTGTCCTGTCGTGTTTTGTGCCTTCATCAGATGCTGCGTGTGAGCAGGTGTCTCAGTCGACTACGGCCTGCGCCTACCCGAGGCGACCTGCAGTCTGTGGCCGCTTCTCCAGTTGTTTCCCCTCTACAAGTCTAGAGGAATTCTGTTATTCCGTTTTGGACTTTAATAAACTCTGTTTCTGTTAAGTCGCTTTTGGGTCCTCTTTTACCTGCATGACACTATCTGAGCATGATACTTCATGATAGCTTTCTAATACTTTTATGACATTTTTTTATTACATTTCACTCAAAGTGCTCAAGAGACTTGCAGTGACCTGATGATTGAGCACATTTGTGGACATTGATAGAGGTACGAAACGCTTCAATATGCATTTCACAGTGGCAAACTGTCTAGCCTAAATTGTGAAATATGAACTTGTTTCATGCTCAGTCTCCAGTAGAGGGAGCTCTGTAACCAGAGCATTGTCATATTATAGTGTTGCTACTGGGTGTCGACAAATCAGCACTCCACTTACACATTCCTCTGCATAGTGCCACTCTGTGATTTTCAGTGGCTGTGTGTGAGTTGACTGTGGTGTTGAATTCCTGTGTGTGTGTGTCCTCTGTAGGTGGTATGTCAGTACCTCTGTGAGGAGGCCAGTGAGGGCCTTACAGAGAAGCAGTACATCCCTGCGGTCCGCAGCTTCGCTGTGTAACTCATCCAAGCAGGTACCTTCAATTCACTCTCTGAAAAGTTTTGAGTGTGGTCTGGGTTCAGTCAGCTGGACGACGACTCTAGTTTACAACAAACCTGAACGTTATCACTTCGTTTGGATAGTCCAAAATTAATAGTTTGAAGATGTTCAGTAGATGTTCATCTGTCAACAACAACTTACTATCCATTAACCCTAGCCCTAACCCTGACCTTAGCTTTATGTCCACATCCTGGGTCAGACGTAACCCTAATCCTAGCTTCATGTCTGCACCCTAACTGAACCCTTACTGTAGCCATAGCTATTACTAACTGAACCCTTACTGTAGCCATAGCTATAGCCCTTACCTTGGCTTCATGTCTACACTCTTGCTCTTGGTTTATATGACACAATGAAAACTGCTGTCTAGTGGCTATAGATGACACTGCCAACTCTCAGATGTGAGCATTCGGTGTAGTATTTTTTCACAGAAAACCTGAGGAGCGAGGTAGAAAGTGGGGTGGGGGATCGGAGAAAGAGAGGGGTTGAACATGGAGTAAGGGAGAGGTAGAGGTTAGGATGGGGGACAGAGAGAGGTTTAGATGGTGGAGTGGTGGAGAGGAGGGTCAATGATGGGATGTGGGTACCTACTAAATGTTTCAAATCATACTACATAGCTGAAATGCATTAGAAGTGTTGCCACAGTTTCTGTTAAGTTGGAGCGTCATGGCAGTCTTGCCTGTAAGTGGTGGCACATTCCCTTAATGCATCTGACCAAGGCCTGCACAGTGTAAACAGTATAAACAGAGTTGTTTTTACCCAGTGTCCTCTTCAGGCTTGAGACTGAAGCTCAGTTGGTTCTCAACAGGCTGCTTGCCAGGTCACTAAGCTCTCTGTGTCCCCTGAGCTCTGAGAGAGGGAGAGAGACAGACAAACTGACAGACAGACTGAGAGAGAGAGAAGAGAGAGGGAGAGAGACACAGACACACAGAGTGAGAGAGAGAAGAGGGTTTTGAGTGAAACACGTGTACTGTGACTAAATAATACCAGCAGTTGTCTTGCAAATAACTTAGGACCTTAACAGTGTCCTTTGGGGCACTCTTTTTAGAACATTGACATACTGTATGTCTAACAATATTAACACTGGATGGCGCTGAAGGGGATTGCCGCCGTTTTACGGACTCCTGACTAATTGTGCTATTTAGTGTTTGTTTTGTTGCATTGATTTGATCTTTTCCTTTACATAATGTTTCCGCCATCATTTCCTATGACTGGAAAATACTTCTGGACATTAGAACAGCGAGTACTCATTTTTTCTTCAATGAGTCGGAAGCGAATGACATACTGCTCTTCCTGGACCAGGCCCAAGTCCCCGTCATTCGTTAAAAGAGGGCGGTGAGCGGGATACCTGACGAGTGGATCACTGGCCTTTACCCTCCGTTCTACTGGCAAACGTGCAATCACTGGAGAATATACTGGATGAGCTCCATTTCAGACTATCCTATAAACGGGACATTAAAAACTGTAATATCCTATGTTTCACTGAATTGTGGCTGAACAAGAACATGGATAATATATAGTTAGCTGGGCTGTTCCGTGTATCGGCAAGACAGAATAACAGCCTTCGGTAAGATCAAGGGAGGTGGGGTGTGTCTCTTTGTCAACAGCAGCTGGTGCGCAATCTCTAATATTAAGGAAGTCTCGAGGTTTTGCTCGCCTGAGATAGAGTATCTCATGATAAACTGTAGACCACACTATCTACCAAGAGAGTTTTCATCGATATGTTTGGTAGCTGTCTATTTACCACCACAAACCGATGCTGGCACTAAGACTGCACTCAACTGTATAGGGCCATAAGCAAACAAGAAAATGCTCCTAGTGGCTGGGGATTTTAATACAGGAAAACTGACATTTATTTTATCTCATTTCTACAAGTGTGCAACTACAGGAAAAACATCTCTAGGTCACCTTTACACAGAGACTCATACAAAGCTTATAAGAAACCCTGCTAAACCCCCTGACTAACTATCTAACAGGCAAAGCGTCAATACAGTACTAAGATCCAATCCTACTACACCGGATCTGATGCTCGTCGGATGTGGCAGGGCTTGCAAACTATCACTGATTACAAAGGGATATCCAGTCGCAAACTGCCCAGTGACGCGAGCCAACCAAACGTGCTAAATTCCTTCTATGTTCGCTTCAAGGCAAGTAACACAGCACCAGCTGTTCTGGACGACTGTGTGATCACGCGGTAGTTTATGTGGGTAAAACAGGTTAACATTCACAAGGCTGCAGGGCTAAATGGATTATCAGGACGCGAACCCAGAGTACGTGCTGACCACCTGACCCAGTCTTTAATACCTATATGTTTTAAGCAGACTACCATAGTCCCTGTGCTCAAGAACACCAAGGTAACCTGCCTAAATGCATATCGTCCCATAGCACTCACACCCGTAGCCATGAAATACCCGTAGCCATGACCATACTGAAAGTCTGGTCATGGATCACATCAACACCATCAACCCAGAAATCCTGGACCACTCCTATTCACATACCACCTCAACAGATCCACATATGATGCAATCTCTGTTGCACTCCACACTACTCTTTCCCACCTGGGCAAAATTAACACCTACGGGAGAATGTTGTTCATTGACTACAGCTCAGCATTCAATACCATAGTGCCCTCCAAGCTCATCACTAAGCTAAGGACCCTGGGACTGAACACCTCGCTCTGCAATTGGATCCTGGACTTCCTGATGGGTCACCCCAAGGTGGCAAGGGTAAGCAACAACACGTCTGTTATACTCACATACATAATTCAGATGGTTTTAGAAACTTCAGAGTTTTTTCTATCCAATATTAATAATAATATGCATATATTAGCAATTTAGGACAGATTTTGATGCAGTTCACTATGGGCACGCTTTTCATCCAAAGTGGAAATACTGCCCCCTATCTCTAACTGGTTTTAACATTGGTTGGGTGTAACTCTGTAACTGAACATGCCATTGGTTGGATGTAACTCTGTAACTAAACATGCCATTGGTTGGGGTGTAACTCTGTAACTTATCATGCCATTGGTTGGATGTAACTCTGTAACTTAGCGTGCCGTTGGTTGGGTGTAACTCTGTAACTTACCATGCCATTGGTTGGGTGTAACTCTGTATGCAGTACATGCGATTGATGTCATGGAATGGTCTGATGTGTAACTAAACATGTCATTGGATGGGTGTTACTCTGTAACTAAACATTCCAATGGTTGGGTGTAACTCTGTAACTAAAAATGCCATTGGTTGGGTGTAACTCTGTAACTTATAATGCCATTGGTTGGGTGTAACTCTGTAACTTAGCGTGCCGTTGGTTGGGTGTAACTCTGTAACTTATCATGCCATTGGTTGGGTGTAACTCTGTAACTTACCATGCCATTGGTTGGCTGTAACTCTGTAACGTAACGTGCCATTGGTTGGGTGTAACCCTGTAACTAACCATGCCATTGGTTGGGTGTAACTCTGTATGCAGTACATGCGATTGATGTCATGGAATGGTCTGATGTGTAACTAAACATGTCATTGGTTGGATGTAACTATGTAACTAAACATGCCATTGGTTGGGTGTAACTCTGTAACTTATCATGCCATTGGTTGGGTGTAACTCTCTGTCTCTCAGGGATGGCTGTTTTAAAGGATGAACAATCTTTGTAGCTCCTAAGTCAAATTAGTTTTACTTTGTGAAAATCATTTTTTTTTTACCGCACTTGCTTTTATCCTTTTTTTCCATAGGGTTTCCTCCTTCACAGACTCTATGAAATGATGACCTCTTCCTAAGCATTTGGCCACATGATTCATTTTGTGTATGGTTCCCTAGGAAAAAGGGATGGCTCAGCTAACTCTTCGGCTCAACTTACCCCACTCTCCCCTACTGATTGAATAAGTTGTTCTTTAACAAGTTGTTCTTTAACTTCAGAGCTGATCAAGTCAAGTGAACAAGATGGCTGTGAACTCTTTAGAAGATACACTGGGTAAGAGTGGAATTATCTGTCATATCAATCAGAGTCAGATCAGTCCACGTCTCCTGCTTATTACTGTAGTCGAAGAGATGTATAGAGATGGGTTGACAGGAAGTTAGATAAGATGATGCTATACAGTATTTCATGCTATTTGGGTCACATAGGCTTGTTAAGTGCTGTTTCATTTCAAATGGCTGCATAAGTTTCTCCTCAGAAGACATTATGATAATACTGAGAGCTGGCCTACTTACACTTTTTGTTACATAAATTCTTATGACCCACTTTGGATGATGTGGCACTGGCACATGCATGACAGCTAACCTATAGTGGGTTTCCATTACACAACACAAGTGTATGAGTCCTGATGGTAGATTTTTTCTCTCTCTCTGTTCAGGAGAAAATGTCCCACTCAGAAAGCTGTCCATGCTCGACTGTAATTCATTCACTTCGTGGGCCAATGAAAACTCTGGAGAGTAAACTCTGCCTTCATTACCATAATGCCACATTTTCCAGGAGAGCACAGCTTAGCCAACTACAAAGGCTGTTTGTCATCGTTTTTTAAAAGGGACTTCACAGGGCTACCATCTGGGACACTTTTCATACACACAAGCTCTTCGAATTTTGTATATGACAACGCTTGAATAATTTCTGGAGGTTGCCAACCAAATTGCCAACCAAAATGTTTGCCTGCAATACAGATGGTTATATCGGGCCGCTAATACAGGACTCGTAAAGGCCCAGTATACTACTTTTTTGGGGGGGGGAAATATTTGTTTTATTATGATTTTTAAGGGGGTGCTGTAGAACCCTCAGAACCCCTACTCCCTGTGGCTACGGGTGGTGTGGACCTCTCCCTTTCTCCTCCACTGGGATCGTTGCCTTTGCATGTGTTTATCGGGGAAACGGTTGTTCCAAAAGTTGGTCGGATCATGTTGCTTATGGACCCAATTGAGGATACCAGCCTATTAAGATAAAGTAAACACGGGCTAGATAAGAAATTGTATTTACTATTTTATTATATTATAAAAACAGATTTGGAATAAGTGACACCCCCTCTTGTGATCAAAGGTTTTGTGATGATTTCATCAGATATGCTGCGGAGAAATAATCCAAACATGTTCCATTAGAGCCATATGTTGTTTACATCTGTTACCTATCCAACCGCTATGGTTCTGCAGCATCATTGTTACATCATTGTTACTCTGATATATGACGACTATTGTGTAATATGGTGTAATACTCTATTACAATTTAGGACCTAAGATCACACAGGTAAGCCGACCACTGAGGATTTGCCATATTCTATACTGCCTGTTTCTAAACTGTTTTGATATGAATGTGTTTAAACTACAGATTTGACAAAAACATGAAGAAGATTACCATGGTCTCTGTTACAAAGATCTTTGTTACGAAGTCCAGCAGATACATGGACTCCTGGTTTCCTGCCAAAGTATATATGTACATGTTACAGTATGGTGCAATGTGTATGTGTGTTTTTGAAGTGGAATTAATGTTGTTCTAACATGAGTGACTGCTGTTTCTGTACAGTAACATTTAACTATATGATGCTGTTAAAAAAAGACTTGATCAATGATGCCTTTTGTAGTAGATCTACAGGCCGAAAATGTCACATTTAGAAAATAAGATTTGAAATCTAATGTTAGATGGTGTGACAGTTCTGTGTAATGTTTTACAATTTTGTTTTAATATAATTTTAAAAAATGTATCCTTTATTTAACTAGGCAATGACGGCCAAACCCGGACGACACTGGGCCAAATGTGCACCTACCTATGGGACTCACAAGCATGGCCGGTTGTGATACAGCCTGGAATCAAACCAGGGTGTCTGTAGTGACGCCTCAAGCACTGAGATGCAGTGCCTTAGACCACTGCCCCAGTGTTGTGGTTATCTGTAGGCAGAAATTTATTTATGACCTGCCCATAGATGGCAGGCTTGTTCCTCTTTCTATGAAATAATGTTGTCGATTTCCAAGGAAGTAATGTGGACGGGCGTGTCATATCAGGGAAGTATTTTTCATCATATTGTTTTGTGGTCATGCTGCTGAGTAAGAAAATATTGTCAGCCAATCCCCCAGCTTCCATCCATTTCTCTCTGACAAACTGTTGGGTTCTCTAAAGTCCCCACACTCCCCAAACAAACTATTTCACCATCTTAACAGCTACAGTATATCAGCACTTTATTTCTTTCTCACGACGTACTTTATTTAAGGACCTTGAACCAGATTAATTATGTTCAACTGGGTTGCTGCTGCTCTGTGTAGAACCGATTAGGCCAGGTGTGTTGTCCATCTACATCTATGGTGTTTATTGTTTTAAACACCAATCTTTGCTTTTCTTATTAGGCCACTCTTCCGACCCACCTCTTGATTTGGTCTGTATTGGGTTTGTGGTAGTGTGCACCTGGGAGTTGTGGCCTCATCATTAATGTGAGATATTCACTGAAACTCCCCAGGGGTCGTTGCCTTGTAGTTGACCTTGGCCAGTCTCCTGACTGATTTCATTCCATTTTCTTGAGTACTTCCTGCATAAATATGAACACTGTAAGCCTTGGCAATTTTCATAGGTAACCTTGCACCGTAATATCCACCTGAGCATGTATGACAGTGATGTAAAGCTTTGCGGTTGAGAGAAAGAATAGATTCAACCTTTCTATGCTGTCTCTATGCTGGTTGTAAGCAGCAGGGAGTAGTTTGAAGACTCAAATGTTGTTGCATGAAACAGTCAGTGACAGAATTGCATTAGGAGAGAGTTCTTGATATGGCAGAGTGCCGGGAAAACTGGGAACAGATATAGGCTCGGGGATTTAAAGTGTACCAGCCGCAGTGGATAGTGGCATGGCACTGTTTGCTGTTGTACTCCCTTAGTTTAGCCTGTAGGTCTGTCAATAGCAGGCTTAATAACAAGACAGTAAATTGAATTCTAGTCACAGGTAGACTAATTTCTGTAATATTTGTCAATGCTAGAAACAATTCACTCAATTGAGTCTAAAACTGAGTCTGGTGCTCTCTAATGCACTCTGGTCATGAGAGAGTGATGATAGGCACAGAAACCCAGTTTAGGAGTTTAATGATGAAACAGACTATACACGTGGTCTGTATACAGAGGCAAACAGGATCAAATAAATAGAGAATTACTACAATGTAAATCCAATAAACAATATGACATTAAACGGTAATGTCAGCTGTCTCTGTAAACAATTTACAATAAGAGAAAAATAACACACCATCATTCCTTTCAAGAAAATGTATATTACAGTTACACCAACTGGTAGGCTAATCACATAATTGTACAAAATGGTAAGAGAACTGGTGAAGAAAGTTACCCCTCTACACACGCATTTCTTGTATTTACATGTAACAATAGTAACAGGAATATTATAAAAGTGAAATAAGTATATGTTCTGACTTACATTTGTTCAAAAACAAACACATATCCCTGGAAATGAAAATCTCCACAAAAGCCAACCGAACGGAGAAAATGTCATTTTTATACTAACACGTGGTTGCCATGGTGAATAATCCAATAATAATTGGTAGGTCACATGAAAGGAAACGTCAAAGAGTTTACCAGAATCTCTAAATGAAAATACTGGCAGATCAATAACGTGTCCTTGTGGATCTAATTCAATTCAGAGGATTCTAAATTAAAATCTAAGGTGCTTTTATACAGAGTCATATCTCAAAATAAAGTCAGCATTTTCATCCAAATTCCTTGGAAGACTGTCCTACCTTACAAGGTCAGCAGGCAGCGCAGCAGTGCAGTTTTCTCTGCAACCCAATAACCCCATCACTGTCTAGGGCTAGAAGTATCTCTTTCTCTGTAGCCATCAACATGAACCCCCGCCAAGTGGTCTTGGGACATGGTGCTTCTTTACAAACTTCAGAGTAGACGAACTCCTTTCACATGCCACTTGAGTGACAGACAGACAGAGTGAGGAGGAATATTTAAGTGTGATATTTATTGTCCCATCTATGCTGCTTCATCTGTTCTCCTCTTTGGGCTGACTGATTTGGGAACAAGAAGCATCTCCCTAGCAATCCCTGTTGGCAGCAGCCAGCCTAGGCCTACGGAACATGTCTGGTCGGTCCGTTATCTTGTTGCGCCTGGCAGCATCTGCCTCCCGAGACCTCTCCATTACGACAACACGTTACGGCTACTCAGAATAGTTCTTTGCAAAACATACGGAAGACAGAACGAATACGAAAATAAACTTTGCTTAGGCTATTGACCAATCCCGTTCTGCAAGTTCAATTATGGACCCCCTTAAATATTGTCATATTGGTCCATCCGAGAGGCCGTTGTGTGTGTGTGTGTGTGTGTGTGCACGTGTGTGTGAGAGAGAGAGAGTTCAAAAAAATAAAAAGGCCAGTCGAGGAGCTCCGCCCACGCGGCTCAGACCTCCTACCGGGAATAGACCCGCACTTCCCGACGGCCAGTCCACCCCTGGCAGAGAGCCACTCCAAGATGTCTTCAAAGTGAGGATGTCCCACGTTGTCGAACACATTGTATTAAATTACACCAGGGAGTGTATCCATTAGCAGTTATTTCTTACACCGTCCTCTAATCCTCTCTCTTCTCAGCGTTCAGCTACGAGGGATTTCTGGAGATGCCAGTTTGACAGGAAAATAAATAATAATCCTCGGATGGCGACCGCAATGAAGTGAGCCCGGAGACGATTTAATAAAATTCAATACAATCTAATTGAAGTGGTGAGTTTTGGCTAACTATTTAACTAACACCTGAATTAGTTATTTCCTTTCCAATACTGAGACATGAGGATCACAGAAGTCTGTTCAGCTCTGAAGGTACAATGAAGGTACAACATGTGTAGAGAGAATGACATCTATTCATTGTAAAGGCACCTGCATTTTGCTCTTAACCTCATACCCGTCATTGTAATAAATACACTATATTCATTCTACCCTATGGAGTAATATGCTCCCAGTATAGGGGGGAAAACGTATTTAAACGTATTATTTCCTGCGTTGGTTATTCAAGGGAAAATGCAGATTGCTGGGCACAGTGGGGAGTTGTATATGTTAAGTGCATAAGCCACAGAGAGGAAATTACATCGAATGATCTTTTGTATTCACTATGGCTCAGGAGGAGAGGAAGCCATTTCTTAGAGTGAAATTACCTCATAGATTGTCATTTGGTGGGTAATGCTCAGATTGTTTCAGGGGTGCAACTTTCACTCGGGACATGAGGCAACGGGGGTGCCTCCGATTAAAATACCCCCCCCCCCCCCCCACCACCACTTCTAAAACCAAAAATGCGCCTCTGGATTATTTAGTTATATACGACATCCTCTCTCCTAGCCGGCTCAATGATTGTAGGCTACATGCAGCACATTCCTGGAATTAACTTTTGCTAGATTTCCTCCTCCCACCTCCTGTATACCAGCACTATATTTAATCAGAGTCTGTTGATGATGCATTGCCTAGCTGTACCCTCAGGCAACAGAACTGCATTTCTGGAAATGTAATTATGAAATTACAAAGCAGCAGGTTGATCAGCACAATTCAAATTAGTGGGTACACAGCATTAGGCTCGCTGGCTGTGGCCTTTCAATTAGCATGACGAAATGAGTTCCATTGGGTCTCAATGAGCCTTTTCATTAAGTGAATAGCAAACCTTAGTTAATTAAAATTAGTGGATAGGTAAACTTCCCCTCTCGTTTTACGAGTGCACTCAGCTGCCAAAATAGTTTTCATAATTACAATGACATTGACATTGATCCTCTTTTTTTCAGTCTCCAGAGGCGTGAGTATATGAGGTGGAGAATATCAGCTGTGGAGTGATTATATATAAAATATAGAAATAAACCTTCCGAGTGGTTTGCTCAACTCTCATTTGAAACATTCTAGGACGGAAGGATGCCAATGATCATTTAGCTATTTGATTTAGATTTTGAATAATAAAAATTATATTTGAATTTGGCCTTGCTGCTATTAGCCCATACATACGCATTGAATAACATATTCACTACCTGGAACAAAGTCAAATCTAAAATATGTCTGTCCTGAATCTGAGACATATTGCCATTGATTCTAAGCAATGTTGTGCTGCTATTTTTATTGACTTGGCCAAATCTTTTGATATGGTAGACCATTCCATTCTTGTGGGCCGGCGAAGGAGTATTGGGGTCTTTGGCCTGGTTTACAAACTACCTCTCTTAAAGAGTACAATGTATAAAGTCAGAACATCTGCTGTCTCAGGCATTGTCTGTCACCAAAGGAGTACCCAAAGGCTTGATACTAGGCCCCACGCTCTTCTCAATTTACATCAACAACATAGGTCAGGCAGTAGGAAGCTCTCTCGTCCATTTATATGCAGATGATACAGTCTTATACTCTGCTGGCCCCTCCCCGGATTTAGGTTTAAACGCTCTACAACAAAGCTTTCTTAGTGTCCAACAAGCTTTCTCTGCCCTTCACCTTGTTCTGAACACCTCCAAATCAAAAGTAATGTGGTTTAGGAAGAAGAACGCCCCTCTCCCCACCAGTGTGATTACTACCTTTGAGAGTTTAAAGCTTGAGGTAGTCACCTCATACAATAACTTTTATTTAACCTTTATTTAACTAGGCAAGTCAGTTAAAAAACTATTCTTATTTACAATGATTAACTACCCCGGCTAAACTTTCCCCTAACCCGGACAACGCTGGGCCAATTTTGCAGCCCTATGGGACTCCCGATCACAGCGGGTTGTGATACAGCCCAGGATCAACCCCGGGTCTGTAGTGATGCTTAAAGCACTGCGATGCAGTGCCTTAGACTCCTGTACCACTCAGGATCTCCTACTTGGGAGTATGGTTTGACGGTACACTGTCCTTCTCTCAGCACATATCAAAGCTGCAGGCTAAGGTTAAATCTAGAATTGTTTTCCTCTTTCGTAATAGCTCCTCTTTCACCACAGTTGCCACACTAACCCTGATTCAGATGACCATCCTACCCATGCTAGATTACGGAGACATCATTTATAGATCAGCAGGTAAGGGTGGTCTCGAGCGGTTAGATGTTCTTTACCATTTGGCCATCATATTTGCCACCAATGCTCCTTATACAGTAGGACACATTACTGCACTCTATACTCCCCTATAAACTGGTTATCTCTGTAAACCCGCTGCAAGACCCACTGGTTGATGCTCATTTATAAAACCTTCTTAGGCCTCACTCCCCCCTATCTGAGATACCTACTTCAGCCCTCAACCTCCACATACAACACCTGTTCTGCCAGTCACATTGTGTTAAAGGTCCCCAAAGCATACCCATCCCTGGGTCGCTCCTCTTTTCAGTTCGCTGCAGCTCGCGACTGGAACGAGCTGCGAAAAACACTCAAATTGGACAGTTTTATTTCCATCTCTTCATTCAAAGACTCAATCATTACTGACGGTTGTGGCTGCTTCACCTGATGTATTGTTGTCTCTACCTTCTTACCTTTGTGCTGTTGTCTGCCCAATAATGTTTGTACCATGTTTTGTGCTGCTACCATGTTGTTGTCATATGTTGTTTCTACCATGCTGCATCGTTATGTGTTGCTGCCATGCTATGTTGTTGTCATAGGTCTCTCTTTATGTAGTGTTAGGGTGTCTCTCTTGTTGTGATATGTGTTTTGTCCTATATTTTATTTTTTAATTCCAGCCCCCGTCCCCGCAGGAGGCCTTTTGCCTTTTGGTAGGCCGTCATTTTAAATAAGATTTTGTTCTTAACTGACTTTCCTAGTCAAATAAATGTGACATCAAAATAAAATAAATAAATAAGAAAGATAAGGAACCTTTTTTTGTGTGTTTGTGTTTGTTTTTACATGTATTTAACCCCTTTTTTTGAATTTGTCGCGTATTTCTGTGTATTCAAATTGCCATCAATAAAATGCAATTGTGTTCATTGTCATAGTCTTATGCCTGCCCATACCATGACACCACCGCCACTATGGCGCACTCTGATCACAACGTCGACATCAGCAAACCGCTCGACCACACGAGGCCATACTTGTGGTCTGCGGTGGTCTGCTAAGAGCGTTGGGCCAGAAACTGAAAGGTGGCTGGTTCGAATCCCTGAGCTGACTAGGTGTGGAAGCTTGTTGGACATACTGCCACAATCTCTAAAAATATGTTGGAGGTGGCTTATGGTAGAGACATGAACATTAAATTATCTGGCAACAGCTCTGGTGGACATTCCTGCATGTCAATTGTACCCTCCCTCAAAACTTGAGACATCTGTGGCATTGTGTTGTGTGACAAAACTGCATATTTTAGAGTTGTCTTTTATTGACCCCAGCACACGGTGCACCTGTGTAAGGATCATGCTGTTAAATCAGCTTCTTGATATGCCAAGAAGCTTTTGTGTGTGTGTGGAACATTTCTGGGATCTTTCATTTCAGCCCATGAAACATGGGACCAACAATTTCCATTTTTTCAACTGGTACCAGGGGACTTTCAGACGAGTCTTGTGAGGCCTGTGGGTGTCCTAGAGAAAAACAACCAACATGAGTGTGTTGCCCAACCTGTTCAGACGCTTTAAGTTGGCAGATTGGCTGTACAGAAGTTGGCAGATTGGCTGTACCGACTTCAGACGAATCCCAAGACGCTTGTGGGGGTCGTAGAGCACCATCCTGTTTGTGAGAGTCTCATCTTTCCATCGAGGGGCCATAATAGTTTGTAGGCCAACTGCTAAACTGCCTATGCATCTAGGTAGTTTAGCCTACTGAAACACCCGGCTCAAACAGAGAGGGTTGGTATGTTAGCTAGCTGGCTATGGCTATCCAACACTGTAACTATTCCTAGTCAAGGTAAGCGTTTGGCTTTATTAATTTATTGGCCCCGGGGCCCACCGGTGTAACTGCTAAACTGCTTTCTGACTGTACACTGTACTGCGTGATTGTAGCGGGTTTTCTAACGTGTTAGTTCTAGTAGTTCTAGTTGACTATGATGTGACAACGATGTAGCTGTGTGTAGTGGTTAGGGAAAGGGGGATACCTAGTCAGTTGTACAACTGAATGCATTCAACTGAAATGTGTCTTCCGCATTGAACCCAACCCCTCTGAATCTGAGAGGTGCCGGAGGGCTGCCTTAATCGACGTCCACGTCCTCGGCGCCCGTGGAAGTTATCCGTCATGATATGAGCGTTTGGCTTGGAACGTTTTCTTTGCCTGGTCACAGACAGCTGATATGTTGTGCAATGAAGTTCACAAGCAAAGGGAAAAGGTGAGAGGAGGATAGCACGTAGATAGTTGCAAGAAGGAATTATATATACAACGAGTAAAGTGATCATGCTGTTTTTATGCGGCTGCTATGAAAGTGAACTGTTTGCGTGTGATCAGGGGTGCATTTATTCTGCCAATTCTGTTGAAAACGTTTCTTAAACGGAAGCAAATGGAACGAAACAGGGATAAACATACCTGAATTTGTCCAGTAGAAAGTCTAATTTGCAACTGTTGGACTAATGAGTACACCCTTGATCAGTTAGATGCAGGCAGGAATGTGCAAGCTGCTATTGAATGTGTCACTGTCCGTCACCTGTGCACCTACATTGTAAAATTGAATTCGTAGGCCAGATTGTAGCAACCTCATGATGAGTACAGGGAAAATTAGAGTATCATGTACCCTAAACCTATCGATGTTGCATTGAACTGGGTGAATGGAATAGGAATGACAGTCATCCAAAATGCTGTAATATAATAAGGTCATGCTCATTAAAAAATGTATCATCCTCCCTCATCTTAAACAGCATCGACCGTCACTGATTGAGACGCATCTAATGCAAAAAACCCAGCTATCTCTTGCTTAAACTGATGGATCTTTGTGAGGATTTGTTATTATGCTGGGGCATTGACTCTAGGGGTTTCAATTGGATCAGTTGAAGAAATTGTAATCCATTTTAAATATGGTTCTGACAAGAGACATGATAGGCTAGGTGATGTTTGAATTGTTTGATTGAATAGGGTCTTCAGGATAGCATGTTTCTCCTTGTTTGTACAGATAGTACCTACATCCACTAACAACCTCTGGCTGTTTTAATTGACTTTGTACTCCCCTTTCCAGAAGAAAAAACAGGTCCTATAGCCTTTCTATGTCAGCTCCAGTGACTACAGGCTAAACAGATGCCACAGTGATGCATTCTGGTAGTAGACCGGGGTAGATAGTGAAGTCTTCTCACTGCAGACAATTCCCCATTCCAACTTGACGTTGCATCCTGTATGCTGAGGAATATGAGTTTGTCATCATCAATGTTCAGATGGCCTGATGGGGAGTGACTCACACGGTCTCTTTTCTTCCTCCCGGGACAATGGCTGGGACTGTATGTGGGAGAGAGAGGAAGCCAGCTAAAAGTAGGTCCCTGATTGATATCACTTTCGCTCCCACTGGATATCTCCATCTGTAAATATGACTTATTTGCAATGCAAAGAGACAATTACACACACATTTGAATATGAAGCTATATATGTTTGTTAAATTCAATGCTTGTTTTAGTGTAATGTAATTTACGATGCACACATTTTGTTCACAAGTAAACATTTTAATGTTATTCCACAAGGGTATATGTATAGTAGTTTGATGACAAAGGAGGCTCCATTCTTTATCAGCTTCATCTGAGGGAAACGTGGATAAAAATGACAAAAAATAATCATAAAAAAAACGAATTGGGACAACCCAGAAATGACGAGTAAGTCAATTTTACAAGTAGTTTATTTGAACACCCCGGGCATGCAACCCGATACATCACTCTTTCCTCCATGACTGATTTGCTGTTCTCATGGAAGGATGGGGCGCACAGAAGATGAAGTGCTGCTCTGCAATGTGACAAAGAGTTCCTCGTGCACACACTTAGCAGGCACTCTTATCCAGAGTGACTTACAGGCGCAACATCAACACATTTTTCACCTAGTCAGCTCAGGGATTCGAACCAGCAACCTACCTGCTGCCCACGTACAGACACATGCGCACAGGCTTGGCGCACACACACAGTATATTTTTTACTATGCTTGTGGGGACCTAACATTTATTTCCATTCAAAATGCTATTCACACACATACACTCTTCCTCTACCTTTGAGAGTGTTCCCATCACACACAGTGACAGGGTCTCTGCAGTTGCTAATGTGCGCCTGTGATCTGTGGGCTGGAACAAAACGAACGAGCCGGCGCATCAGCAGACGTTGTCAAATGGGTTAATACTGGCACGGTTCAGGTCCCTCTTGAAGATGTCAGATCAAACCACCAGATTGTCTGTGGTGGATTTGAAGCATGCACCCAGGAGAGCTTGGGAAATTGCATTTGCTGCTGCTACAAGATTCCGATAAGAGGAGATTTGTTCTAAAAATGCAATGACAGGGCAAGGTTATCTGAATGCTGCAGGGAAGCAGTGCGCTGTGTGCCTCACCCCCCCCCCCCCCCCCCCCCCCAAGAGGTCAGCCTCTGTCATCAGTGAAGTGAGGGGCAGCAGTAGAAAGACAGGCTGCTGAGGTGGTGTGGGGAGTACAGTGACACTACTGGAGGGGGCCGAGTCCCCAAGCTCAGTCTCATGTAGTAAAACCATGAGCAGATGGCTATAGGGTCACAGCTGCGCTCTCGTTCCCCGTCCTCAAACTTCACTTAATGCTATTAATGCTATTATTGTATGACTCCAAAGCCAATAGGTTAATGACTTCATGGTTAATAGTACAGCATGAGCCTGTATGTATCCTCAGTGTCGCAGGAAGTGACAGTTCTATCAACTTGACAGTTCAATCAACTTGGTTCTATGAAGATGGGCATCTGTTACACTTGTACTAGCTTATTCACAGTTACTACATTTTTATTGATTTATTTTATTTACCCTTTATTTAACTAGGAAAGTCAGTTAAGAACAAAATCTTTTTTACA